>NC_066887.1:33079572-33330401 GCF_022985175.1 Labeo rohita
CCACATTACCTTGAGGGTTCTCTGTTCTTAAGTACGCCACAGATCCATAGGCCTTTTCTGAGGCATCACAAAAGATGTGAAGCTGTCTACTACTAGAGGAGCAGTCGAATTCTTTGCTGCAGTAACACCTGGGTAGAGTTATGTGCTGCAGATCTTCCAATTCACTTTCCCAGCGTTTCCAAGAATTTAGTAGGTCCTCTGGCAGCCGTGGGTCATCCCAATCCCTCCGTTTGTCCCACAACCTCTGTACTATCACCTTGGCTCGAGTGGTAAATGGTACAATGTAGCCAAGGGGATCATACTGGCTAGCAAGAATCTGGTAGATGCTTCGCATTGTTGGCATTTGACAGTCTGGTTTGCGCCGCTTGTATGAAAGGGTGTCTGACTGGCAATTCCAGTGTAGGCCAAGAGTTGATTCCTGGGCTTCTTGGTGGCCTTCGCTGAGCCAGAGGATGCTGCTCTGAGACTGAATGTTGGTTGGCAGATGGTTGATAACTGAAGGGTCATTGCTAGCCCACTGTCGTAGGTCAAAGCCACCAGATGCTAGGAGGCTGCGAAGTTTGTCGACTAGATTCTTGGCCATGTCACGGGAAGCAAAACTCTGAAGACAATTGTCCACATAGAATGATTTCTCCACTGAAACTCGTGTGTCCTCTTCAGGCTGGCTGTGATCTAGAACGTGCTTCTGTAAGGCAAACGAGGCACAACACGGACTGCAAGTGGTCCCGAAAGGCAGTACCTGCCATTCATAGACATCTGGGATTCTGTCTCTTTGCATGTCTCTCCAAATATATCTCAGCAGTGGTTTATCTTGTGGCAAGAGGCGTACCTGATGGAACATGCCGCGGATATCACTGCTGATGGCAACGGAGTGCTCCCGGAAACGCAGAAGGACTGCCAGGAGAGATGGACCAAGTGTTGGACCAGGTAACAGGAGCTCGTTCAGATTGTGCCCTTGGTATGAGAATGAACAGTTAAAGACCACCCTATTCTTCCCATTATGCTGCACCATGTGGTGCGGGATGTACCAGGCTTCTCTGGTTCTGTCCACCTGTTCCTGACTGAGCTTGACAACATACCCAGCTTGCACTAGCTTGGTCAGTTCCTCTTGGTATGCTGCGGCCAACTCTGGGTCTCTTTCCAGCCGTTTCTCGATTCCCCTTAACTGGGGTAAGACGGCTTCTTTGGGTGCATAGAGACGAGGCATGTTCTTGACACGTAGCAGAGGAGTAGCATATCGCTGGACACCATCAATCTCCACTCTCACTGTGTTTTCTTGCAGAAGCTGAATGGACTCTTTGTCTTGGCGTGACCTGGTGATTACCTTTTCGCTCTGGTAGGGCAGAACATCCATTTGCCACAATCTCTCCACGTTGGCATAAAGGTCATTGACAGGCCGCAGTGAGGTGAAGAGGCATTGTTTGGGAGAAAGATGATTGCTTAGTTCTTGAGCTGGACCCTGCAGTGTCCATCCCAGACGTGTTCTTACTGCTGCTGGTCCACCAGGGGGCCCCAGTCGAACTGGTTCTATGGGTGTTATGAGGTGGGGGCAATCAGAGCCAATAAGAAGAACAGGATGTACCTTGTCCAGCTGTTGTAGAGGCAACCCGGCAAGATGCTTGAATTTCCGTTGCAGAACACTAACGGGGTGTGTATGTTCTGCCAGACCGAGTGCTTTGGCTGTGAATGCGTTACGGATCTTGTAGGCTTTGCTGGGGTTAACAGTTGGGGACACAGTAAAAGTCACGGCCGCCCCGTGAATGACCTGGGTATCCTGTCTCACTGTGCGGAGTACAAGGTCCTCTGGCTGCCCCGTAAGTCTTAATTTCTGCACCACATCATGCAGAATGATGGTCCGCTCTGATCCATCATCTAATACAGCGTAGGCCTCCATTGCCTCATTGCCGTTCCGGATCAGCACCTTAGTCACTTTGAGCAGCACTTTACTGCCAGAGGTTGGGCGATCAACATACAAAACTGCACTGGAAGGAGCTGCATTCTGCTGAGATGGTTTACCTTGGTCATTGACGTCATGCAGTACCAAAAGGTGCTTTCTGTTGCAGGTTGGGCAGAGAGTCTTTAGCGTGCAGTTAGCTGCTTGATGTCCACGACCACAACGCCAGCAACGATTCTTTGTCTTAATCCAGTCTATCTTCTGATCTTTGCTGAGGAGCTTGAAGTTGTCACAGCCATTCAAATAATGTTTATTGTTGTCACAGTATGGACAATAAGCTCTCACCTTCTCTTCACGTTGGTGTGGATGACGACTTCTCAGTACCAAGTAGAATGGTTGTCGGTTTCCGCAGCTGCCTAGACTCTCTTTTTATCTCTCTGCCACGCACTGAAGATTCCTGCCTTGGGTGGCAAGCATACTGGTGAGTGTCTTCCTGTACTTGAAGCTCATATTCCAGCCAATCAGCAAAGTCCAGCAAAGTAGGAATGGTAACTTGTAAAGGGTGGGTGTACCGCTTGAAACTCGATCTGAGGTCATGTGGCAGTTTACTTAGGAGCCGAGACACATGTGATCCACATTCCAACTCTACAGTACCTTTGTGGCCCAGTTGCTGCAACATACTGACAAGTGAGCGCACCTGCAGTCCAAACATCCTGAATGCTTTCACATCTCCGCTGCGTATGTTAGCACCATCCATCAGCTCCGCGATTCGTTGTAGGGCTAATTGGTGGGGTTGACCATACATCTTATTAAGGGCTTTCATGGTGTTGGAGAAGGGAAACCTGGAATTGCTGTAAGAGTCTGCCACCAAGAGGGCCTCCTCCAGTTTCAGATGGTCTGTGAGGATTTGGAACTTGAATCGTTCTGTGACATCATCTGGCAGCATGTTCTCTAAAGCAATTCTCAGTCTTGAAAACTCCCTAGGGTCGGGAGATGTCAGGCAAGGGATGGTAGGGGCTGGACCTCTGTAGATTTTCTCCTGTGTAGATGAGGGTAAGAGATGATCTGAGCTGTATTCTGCATAGGCTGGCCTCCTCTGGTCCTGTGTTGGGACCATAAACTCAGGCAGCTGACGTGGCAGGGAATACGGGGAACGATCTGAATACTTTAACTGCGGCAAGTCGCTGTATTGTGCAGAAAAAGGGGGTTTCTCATGTGAGGAAGAAGAAATGTTCATGTTTCTCAGATCTTCAGTCAGCTCTGAGCTTTCCTCTGGCACAGCTGAATATGGCTGTTTCTTAGTGACAGGGGGTGGCAGCCTGGAGCGGGGAGCTGGTATTGGACGGTACAGCTGTGGAGTCTGGATGTTGACTGCTCGTGAGTAAGAACGTGGTGATGGCATTGGTGGAGTGACTGGCTTAGGTGGAGATTTCCGCTCCGATTTCAAGTTTTGAAGCTCTTGATAAAGTGCAGCATTCTGTTGACGCATCTGTTGGACTGCTGAGATGATCTCAGGGAGCTGGCTGGCTTGTCGTTGCAAGGCTGCGTTCTCCCGCTTCATCTCCTCCATCATGGCTGTAAGCTCTGGCAACTGTTCCACTTGCCTTTGCAATGCAGCATTCTCCTCTCTCAGCCTTTCAGTGATGCTGTCCCATTGGTCGGTCAATATCCATTGAGAATGTTCTGATGCTTGGCTCACTGGTGAAGTGGATCTGGAATGACCTGTTGTACTTGCTGGTTCATCCTCCAGTTCTCCCTGGCTGGTAAGCGACCGTGATTGCTGTCGATGAGACCCAGGTCCACTGAGCTCAAAGTCTTCTAAGTAAACAGGGGGGTTAACTCGTCTCCTTGGTCGCACAGCAGGGGCTTCTCTCTCTGGGTGAGACATGTCTGTAGCAATCCACACCTCCGGCTCGAAGGACCATGAAAAAACTGCTCACTACTCTTGTCTAACTCAGGTTCGGATTCATTGAACGGCTACAGGATGTCCGGTTAGAACATTAAGTCTCACACCAGGATGTACTTCAGGGGGATTTATTGTGCAAAGATGTGTGTGGTTCTGTAAATATAAAACAGTATACAAATATAAATAAATGAATAAATATACAATAACAGATCTTTACAGCAGTACTTGAATATTCAGAAGTAACAGTATAAATAAATGCTATATTAGAGAACTTAATATGAAGTAAACAATATAAAAATAATATAAATACAAAAACGAATTAACGTTCTATACAATGAATGCACTACCGCAATCTGCGTAGCTCACGTGCCTAGCGCAAGTGTCTAATGTAAACAAGCCCAGACATGTTCCCTGAGGTCCGTTTCGAGTCTACATAAAGCCTAATATATAATATAGCATTAAATATTTAAACAAACAAATAACATGGGATAATCTTAATATTTTGTCCACAGGATAACGTGCTAGAGCAGGTCGACTTGATTTTCTTCTCATACATTCCCGTAGCGTCACAGTGCATTTCCCGTTGAAGCCCAGCGTCCATTGACTTCAATGCGGCTGCTTTGAACGTTTTTTTCAGTGCTTTGAAACTAGACGGTCATTGGATAAACGCTGCGATTATGTCCCGCCCACGGACGCTCAGCGTCTCTGGGGGTGAATGAGGAGCAAATGAGGAGTGGGCTGGCCTGGACTCCGAGCTTCTGCGTGATGATTGGAGGGTCTGTCGAAAGATTGCATCTCCTTTTGACTGACAGCGATTTTGTACTATAAGCAATCGCTGAAGCTATTCGCGCTCAGTCCCATCGCGGATTTCACAAGTTCAGTCGAAATAAAAACTGCTGCAACCTATTTCTTTATATTTGCTTGGCGAAATTGCTTGATTGTCATCATACATTTCACACAATTATACACCACATTCCTTGTTTCACTTTTACAGAGTTTAATATTTTTTTTTAGATCGTTCATTCATTCATTCATTCATGTTAATATTTAATGTAGTAATCAATATATATATATAGATTACTACATTAAATATTAACATGGAGGATGACTATAAATTAATATATATATATATATATATATATATATATATATATATATAGTAATCTTGAAAAATTTTAACATAACATAATGAAACCTTATATTTCTATTAAAATACTTTATAAATAAATAAATAAATCTCCATAATAACCTTATTTAAATTGCAAAATATTTATACTATATAGTAGCATCTGACTAAAAGAAAAAATACATCATATTTTGCATAATAAAACTAAAGCTTTTTTTTTTACGATTGTTTGCATTGTAAAATTTGCATTGACTTACTTATGACAATAAGGCACATTCTTGTGAATAAATAAATAGACAATTTTATGATGTAGGCCGAAAATGAGCTTCCCCCTATTTGACAGACCAGTAGCCGCCACTGGAACTTAACATACAAGAAACTATGTAAATGCACTTACGATTAGTTGCACGCACACATATATCCACACAATCTCTAAACGGGTGCACTTCTAACTACTTTAACTTATCAACTATTGACTATAAGCACATCCACACATCCATCCTCAATACCGTTTTGTTTTCCACAGTGCGGAAAGTTTTTGGAACAGTCCAAATCACAAATACAGGCGGGAGGGTTTGGAATAGTCCACTTTCGAGGGGTGGCCTTTCTTACAATTTGACTTGCCAAATAAGGGTCTGAGAAGACATTGCATGGAAGTGGATTAAACCCTTACCAACAATCAGCGAAGTGACATCAGTGGTGACAAATGCAAGAAATTCAAAATTTGCTCAATTTGCCTTCCAGAAGAAGAAAGCTTTTGAGCTGCATTCTTTCCTCCGTAAAAAAAGATTTGGAAGAACTTTTCCCTAATCTTTGGATAGCACTCAGAAAAGCAGTCACCCTGCATGTAACTCTTACATCTGCTGAGAGAAGCTTCTCCAAATTAAAACTGATCAAAACCTACCTCAGATCATCTATGCCCAAGAAGCGTTTAAGTGGACTTTCCATTATACCAATCAATCATGATGTGGGCCGACAGCTATCCTATGATGACATCATTGATGACTCTGCATCACAAAAAATGCAGAAGGGGTTAATTCCAGTAAGCTTTAATGTGCATATTATTATCTATGTACTTTACTATGTCCTTAATATTAAAAGATTCTGCTAGTTAAACAAATGTTTTGTGCTTACAGTACTTGCACTCAGGTATGCTCCTTCTCTCTCAGCATCATTTGGAAAAGATAAAAAGCTGCTAGTGTCACACCCCTGTGGACTGTTTCTGTAGTTTTTCCCTATGTATGCCCTTATTTGGTCTTTAATTTAAATAATAAATATTATTGTTAATGTCAATGTCAATGAATATATAAATAAAGAAACAATAAAAAATTAATAAAATAAAAACAAAGACTGATGTTAATATAAAAACAAACATGTCTAACGGGGACAATTTTTTTAGCCTTGTTTAGTTTTTTCCCCCATTTTCTTCACATTGACAATATGAAGAAAATTGATGGCATTATTAGATGCCAGTGTTTTCTGTCATACTATGCAAACATTTGATTTTAAAACCAGTATCATAGCTATTAGCCTATTTCTTGTTATGATTTAAAACCTGAGTTTAACCTCAGAATAGGTATTTATTATTAGGATTAACCCCTTGAGATGTACCATCTCGTTTTCGAGGGGGTCCCAGAACACAATGCAATACAATCGCAACATAAAACAAAACAAAACACACATTAATGATACATCTTTAAACAACACTAAACACAAACGATAATAAAAAGAAAAAAAAGCACCACAAAATTATTAACTAGCCATTAAAAGCTAGTAACGAATATAAAACAAAACTTAATACAAAATACACTATACACTGATCAGTGGATCCAATACACACACACACACACACAAAAAAAGGACCATTTTCAATAATAACATGTACAAACCAAAGCGAACTGTGAAAACAAAGTTTGCTTAAACATCTTAAATGATGTAATAGATGCAATAGAATGATCTCAAAGTAAATAAGAGCTGTTAAATTTGAATTTGTGGTGGCTGCGCTTTAAATAAAATGATTACACAGCTCTGTGGAATGCTTGATTCTGATTGGTCAGTCATGACATTCCAAGGTATGTTATTCCCCAATAATAACTGGTAAAAGATAACAACACAGACTCATCCGGGCAACTTAAGTCGGCATTATACGCTTAATAGTTTTCTTGGTGGAAGCTTTGTGTTTGGTTATAATATATATAAAAATCAATTCAATATTATGAGTACAGTTTCTTAATTCTGTCAACTTGCTTGCTAGCAACTGATTTCTTCATGGAAGCTTTGTGTTCAAATATTTTAACTCAGATCAGTGTTTCATGTCTAATTATTTACTTTTGTGGCAAGCAGCTGTGTAATAAGTGGGATAATGTACATCCAGCCAGTTGTTATCACAAAATAAAGATGTATATTATCCCTTACATATTATAATCTTAATTCAAGTGATAAAGGATTTTGAATTTCTGACAGTAATCAGTGTTGAGTGCTACTGTAAGGTTAACTCTACCTGGTTTAAATGTTTCAAAATGAGTAACACTTGAAAATATTAGAAATTTAGAAATGTAATCAAAATGTAATCAAATGTAATAAGTTACATTACTTCCATAAAGTGATTAAAAAGTTACACTACTTATTACATTTTAAATAGAGTAACTTGTAATCTGTAACCTATTACATTTCCAAAGTAACCTTCCCAACACTGGTCAGAGATCACTAAAAATAACATTAAAGAGGTGTGTGCACTTGAAAGCACGATGTCAGACACTGTAATATGCTCTGGTCCTCTCCCTGCTTACTGTGGCGACGAGATACATAGCCGACTGTCGTCACTAGTGTTGGGTTCGAGTCCACCTATGTCGAGTCCGAGTCTTTAACCAATGGAGTCCGAGACGAGTCCGAGTCCAAAATGGGCCGAGTCGGACTCAAGCCTGAGTCCCAAAGGGCAGAGTCCGAGTCCAAGGAAACACTATTGTTTGTCAGTAAACTTTGCCCTTGGGATAGGTGTACACGTTAATAAAACACAATCTAATAGGTAGATAAATTAATTTCATTGTTAGCTTCCAGTCGGAGCTGTATCCCCTCTAGCCACAACCCCCTACAGGTGTTGAGGCAAGTTGGAGCTAAACCAAGGAGTAGGACCGAGTTTGGGCACCCCTGTTTTTAACATTTACAACTAGAAAAATGCAATGTCAACTGAAATTTAAGAAAAGCAAATGTCATTGTGACATATTTCAGAGTGAAACAGGTTTTAGAATGTGAAAAATTATAGGGCGGAACTTGACTTTATTTATCCTTATAGTAAATGTATAAATTCAAGGGTGGTTGTAAAGGAGTGGATATCTTGGTGAACTGGACCTTAAGAGCAGAAAATGCACCTCTTATCTCTGAATGGCTTTGTGTATTCTGGGTTTTATATAACAAATGGTTAAACCTGAGAGAGGGCATGTAGTTACATTAATTACAATAAATTACATTATGTAAGGATTAATTGATGATGGGCCTTTGAATTATTAGAAAATTATGCACACCCAAAGTGGTTTTCGACCACATAAAATCTATTGCCACAAAGATGTTAGGAAAAATATTTTTCTTTGAAGCTAGAAACTGCCACCATGTTAAAAAATAATAATAATTTCAATACAGCAAAAACTAATAAATTAATATAAGTAAAACATTTGCTTTCTGAAGGCAAGTAAATGTTCCAAGTTTTCCGTACAAGCAAAAGGATAAATAAATATATTAATCAAAAATACAAATGTGAATTTTTTTTATAAAAACAGAATCTTTTTTAAAAATATATAATTTTAAGTTTTTTTTGTTTGTTTGTTTGTTTGTTTTTTGTTTTTCAGATAGGTCTATTTAAAGGCTACTACAGAAATAGCCTAGTACAGACATTACATTAAGTAATAAATGTAAAAATAAAACACACCAAAATCTTCACTACATACATTAAAGATGGTTCTTATTAAAGTTAATGAGTGATTCAACCAAGAACAAGATTTTCTCTTTTGTTGTTTGATTAACATTTATAATGCGGTCGGCGGCTGCAGATTTACGTCACTGTCGCTTCAAGGAAAGGCAGGGAAAGGAAAGGACGTGACGTGAGGCCAAGTATGGTGACCCATACTCGGAATTTGTGCTCTGCTTTTAACTCATCCATGTGAACACACAGCAGTGAACACACACCCGTAGCAGTGGGCAGCCATATTGCTATCGCTGTGGCGCCAGGGGAGCAGTTGGGGGTTCCTGCTCAAGGGACTCACCTCGGTCGTGGTATTGAGGGTGGAGAGAGCGCTGGTTATTCACTCCCCCCACCTTCAATCCCTGCCGGACCTGGAACCCGCAACCTTTCGGTTACAAGCCCGACTCCCTAACCGTTAGGCCACAGCTGCCCTTTAAGATCTGATGATCTGAAGCCTTCTGGACAAGACTTAAAAACACATGAAAATACTGAATATCACTTTCGTGATAATGCATCGAGTCAGGTGACATTTCCATCAACTGTCTCTGGACTCGGTTGAAGTCTGAATATTTTCAGAGTCCGAAATGCTTGAGTCCGAGTCAAGTCCGAGTAAAAGTGCATCCGAGTCCATGACAAGTCCGAGTGTACTAAAAATTGTACTCGAGACTAGATTTGAGTCCGAGTATGAGTACCCCAACTCTAGACGTCACTCAATAGCTGGGTGTCTAAGCAGTGCCCGCAGAATAACATGGGTTTCACAGACAATAGAGCTCGGGAGTTTACGTCACTGCGCGTTGCATTCTGGGTCGTCGCCTCTATGTTTTAGGACACGCTAAATAGCGTACAATGACAATAAATACAAATCACTAGAGGAAAAAACGACTGTATTTGCGTTAATTTTTTTAAGAGCTGCTTGCAATTGCTTAGAATAAATGTACCAATATTTGAATCCATTGCGTTCATTCGAGCACTCAGTTGTGTGGCCAGAACACAACACATAAACACTCACAGAAATCATACGGCCGCCTTCTATTGTACCACACACAGGACCGAATTAATTTTTCGTTTGCAGTTTTTAATAACTAGGTGGCACTGATATATCTGCCAGATAAAATAAACACACCATAGCTTGATCTGTGCCACTTGATCATGTAAGTGAACCACCGCTCTGCACATTTTGTGTATCTCAGATGTCTGTTCTATTCAAAAGTAAGTGCCCTGCGAACTTGAAATATTCCACCCTGATTATTACAGTTCGAAGACTGTAATTGTATATGTTCCATTCAACGAGTGTGCAAGACATGAATTTAAATTGCATTTATTTACAATTATGTCACTCTTCGCTTGTAAGTTTAGTCTGTGTAAAGACGCAGGTGGTGGCGTAGCGCAAATCCATGAATGAATATTCCTAAGTATTCGCTTATGTATTTAATCACATCGCCCTAATTTCATTAAGGGATGAAGTGCAATAAGTTTGACTGGACTTAAATTGAACAAATACATGATTTCTTACAAAGAGGTGCTGAACAGTAAATCAGATGAGTTGCTTTATGAACAAGGAGCGTGATCTCAACGAGTCATATCACAGATTAAATTACATTTCCAAACGTGTTACTCATAGCGTAAGCACTTACAAATTCATGTGGATCAGAAATTATGAATCTGTAATAAATAATTAATACCAACCCAACTGATCCCCTCCGAAGACCTCGTCACCTACACGGCCATCGGTACAAGACCATATAGGAACCAGATGAGTCCTCTGCACAATCTGACTCAGCTGCAGCCTAGATTTAAACTGCTGATTTTGTCTGGCCAGAAGAGAATGACACACTATTGTTCAAGATTTTTTCCAACTTGTTTGGTGTTGCAATATAAAATGTATCTTATTTGTTTAGTTGTTATTTAAATATTCAGTAAAACTGAAGACTATATGTCTATGTCCAAAGAGAATGAAGACAATAATTTATAAGTTTTAAAATGTGTTAGTTATTAAATGGTTACTTACGTTATTGAGGAACTTATTTTCATGCGCCCTACTCAAAAACAAACTCAGCTTAATAGACACCTCGAGTTTCTCCATCAGCATCGCGTAAATTCCTACATAAACATTCAAATACAAAAATCACTGTATACTTGGATGCTCACATCTCTGCTTCCTTGATGATTTCATCCTGTGGTTATTTTTGGAAAAACAGTAGTGGGGCTTTTCCTGCTGTTTCCTCCAAGCTTGCCTGCATCTGCTCAATGCAGTAGGCCTTTCTCTTTTCAGGTGCTCAGCTGTCAAAAAAAAAAGTCCTCCTTCCTCATACAGCAATTCATCAAAATAAAAATAAACTTCAACAAATTTAACAGTTCATAATTATTAGTAAACTTAAATTAGGGCTTAAAACATCAGAAGAAATCTATCTTTTCTTCTCCAGGCAAAATCATTGATTCTTGATATGGCCCAAAACACATTAACAACCACATCCAAAACCTTTCAATCATGCAGGCAACTTATTTATACACAAAAACCACTCACATTTTTTATGTAAATGTAAAACTTTAATTGTATTTTTAACCACACATATTGTGCACAGGATTATAGACAATAAACATCTATGACTTTATAGAGTGTTTTACAGATTGTACAGATTTTTATCACCTATTACAGGTTGGACAACATGGACTGCCCTGTGGCAGTGCCTTGTGTACATTCACTGCACTGCATTCATGTTCCAAAATGTCATGTGTGTGGAAATATTACATTATTATTATATTTAGTCTGTAAAAGGCCATTAACAGCTGAAGACGAACATAAAGAGGAGAAAATACTGTAGCAGGCAGATCTCACTGTTCACGATGCACAAAATATTAGAGGAAACCCATAATAATGAATTGGGGGTAGGAGTTTATATGAATGTGTCTCTGAGGTAGTGCCGGCCTGTAGGTGTGTGGGGCCCTAGGCAAGATAATGAAACTGGGCCTCACTAGTGTAAGAAAACTGTCATAGAAATTTGACAAGTGAAGAAAAAGCACATAAAATGACAATTTCAATATTTAAGCGTGAATGTGTATTAACTGTAACACATTCAACAAACATTTGTTAAAATGTTAAAAATATAGTAGTGCAGGTAAGAGTAAATAGTTACACATGAAACACAAATAAAATTTGTGGCCGGCACTGCTCTGAGGGGAACTGCCTGTTTTCCCTTCATCTACCATCTGTATAATGCATTATAAAGCAGTGTTAATAAGCGTAGCACATCTCTGTGTACAGCAGTAACCAAGGAAACACTATCGCTGCTTAGCATTGAGTCCTGTATTAACTTTAGTTTGTCAAAATCAAATGACCTTTCCTGCTTACTAAGTCCTTCTCTATATGATTTAGCAGTTTTCACACATTTTCTGTGGTTTAGACAGCATAAATTAGTAGAGCAACATCTTCAGTGGTACACTAACCATGCAGTCTTTGCTTCTGTTTACATACGAGTATCGCCACAATGGCTGTGCATCCAGGTAACTGACCAGAACGTGATGTTGCAAAGTGCAAACCCTCTATAGCAGAGATAGGCGACGTCTATCATTCACATGCGATTTGATTAGCTACTCGTGTGGTGGACTGTTGTGATTTTGGCTAATACAGGACACAAATGAATGATGTGCATCAGAGGGGATTTAGAAGTGGGTATAAGCAAAACCTTGACTGATAAAGAATACGCCATGAGAATACCCTTCACACCACTGCAAATAAATTAAACTCCATTCTATGTTAGTTACTTGTGCCTGCTGCACTCAAAACAAAGCATCTTAGCGTATCTGCTGCTCAGATACACCTAACCCTACCCGATATTTTACTTAAACTTTTCAGTAATTTCCATCATTTTTATTTTTATTGAAAACAAATGCCTTTCCGATGTAATATGAGATGTGAAAAGGGAGAAGTGAAAAGGCGGATGCGAACTCAGGTCGCTCTCGTCAAAAACACAACATGCTTTACTTTGTGCCACTGGAAATATGTTTTAATAGCTGTTTTTTGTAATGTTGTTACATTAATGAGCAGAAGTAATGTAAATACTCCCTATTCCGTTAATTAAAAGGCATCAGACTACAAAAAATGGCATATACTCCAAGGTCTTCAGGATTACTAGGGCTATAGGCAGGTGAGGGTTTTTTTCAGAGTTGGAGCTAAACTCTGCAGGATATCGGTGCTCCAGGACCAACGTTGCCTATCCCTTTAAAAGCCAGCTGCGCTATTTGCACTGCGGAATTTGCAGGAACAAAGACTGAACGCTTCTCCAGAGAGCAGGGTCGGTGCCAAAGGGGGGGTTCCCCCTTTCAGTTTCTGAAACCGAAAGTCTAAACGAAAAAACAGCGCTGCTCTGGCAGCAGAAACGGATCTGCCCATATGCAAGCAAATAGGTAGGTTAATTCTGATACATGCAATGACTATCCATTATGACATGTAGGCATTTTTATATTTATGTACACAGTAATAATCTTTTACATTGAAATCTTTTTTAATATCTTTTTAAAATTTTTAATATTTGGCATGTTTGTGCACTGCTGCGCATCCATGTGTGTGTGCGCCTATAGGCGCATATTAACAACGCGCTCTTTAAATAACAAAAAATAAATATTGTGTGATTGACTTTAGACCAGGTTTCAGTCTATTTCATTTGCCTCAAAATATCCAAGCGTCAGTAATGCACCTAAACACACCTTTTCAAACCAGCACGCCCATGGGCGCACAAATGGGCGCAACGCCATTTGCTATTTAAACAACATGGCGCATGATAGGGCCCGAAAAGTCCCAATAAAGAGTATCTTCATCTGACTGTTTATCTCATCTCATTATCCATCTACTGTAGGTTGTGTGTTTACGGGCTGGACAAAAAGGCTTGCCTCAAAACTGGAGTTGCAAAGGGGTGGAAAATTTCCAGAAACTTTCCATGAGAACTTAATCTGTGGAATCTTGGGAATATTCCAAATTAAAGCCTTTACAGGAATTTATGACAATTTTACTGTAATTTGTAATTTTACTGAAAATTTGGGAATATGTTTCATATTAAACTATATCATATACATACATAAATATAAACATTTTGTTTGGTCATAAGCTGACATGCATGCAAACTAATAGATTTTAAAATGGACATTTTTGGATTTTTTATTTATTTTATTTATTTTTTTATTTTATTTTTTTAAACTGTAATACTTTTTACTTTTTTTAGGATTCTTTGTTGAATAAAAACTTAGAAAGAACAGCATTTATTCAAAATATTTTTTTCTAATATAAGTCTTTACTATCACTTTTTATCAATTCAGCACATCCTCACTGAATAAAAGTATTAATTTCTTTAAAAGAAAGAAAGAAAGAAAGAAAACTTTAAAGTATATTAAAAGTGTTTCACATAAATTCCTGTTAATTCCCATGGAAAGTTTTCAGCCTTGAAAATTCCTGGAATTTTGCAACCCTACACAAAACTGCACGCAGAAGCTTCTGGCACTGGAGACCAACAACTACAGCAGCACTTTAATATTGGATCAGATTCCAGACATTGAGAAATGACCTGCACAAAACAACAGTTTGTTATTAAACGCTGCTTTACACTCAAACGTGTATCAGCAGAATCAGTGGAAGCAGAACATGTTTTGAGGATGGAGGGTAAATACCTGAGATGACTGAACTGATTGAAATCTGCTGTAATAACAATTAAACAGCAGATACACAGATTGTCACAAACTTCCAATATTATAAAATAAAAATGTAAAATGTGGAACCAGTACAAACGTCAGTTCTGAACAAGAAACAAGAGGTTTCTTGTTAAGATTGGATTATTCTGGAAAATTACACAAACATATGCGTGCGTTATAATCACTATGGGTTTGTGTCTGTTGATTCTGTTGAATGTAGTGTAGACTGTAGTGGCTCTGTATTCACCATCAGCTCATCCAGAGAAGGGCAGACTGACATCTAAAACCTGAAAGCACATACAATCAAATGTGTGACATTATTGCGTTATCCACTTTAGAATAACTAAAACAAACTATTTGCACTATTAGGCAGAGATTATGAACTAACCCTGTGACATACTATTTTTTAAAGTTCTTTTTTTCACTATTTATATTGTGATTTTGCATCCAAACCAACATGGATGATGACCCTTGACCCTTATCCATAATCCTGTATGAATGCCCTCTTTCTGTTATTGGGAGTTTTATTTATGACAACTAAAGTAATGATCAATTTACCATTATCTCCTATTTGCAATTGTCATTATCTTAAAATACATAATTTCATGAATAAAAAGACAACTTATATGTGTACTAATAATGTGATTACATGGCATACATGCGATTATTCCAAAAATCAGAGTAAGGCCTTAATTGACCTATAGGTAAACCCCGCCCCCTTAGTTACTGTTGTTCACTAGGACAAACAAACAGAGTTGCTAACTGTGACAGCTGTTAGTGTGAAAAGATTGTCCCAAGATGTTTGGATACATTTTGGACAAAGAAGGACCACCTCTCGTCAAGGAGCATTCAAGTGGGACTTAACTATGCCATGGAAAGAAATATAAAATTTTAAAATAAATATTGTGGGTAACAAGTAGGGCTGTCATTAACGATTATTTTGGTAATCGAGTAATCTGTTGATTATTCTGACAATTAATCGAGTAATCGGATAGTTATTATTGTAGCAATAAAAATAGACCTAAGTGAACAATAGCCTTTAAAATGACTTAAAATACATATATAATAGCAATGAGACAATAATAATGAATTTAAATGAAGTATCAAAAACAAGTAATCATATGGTTTTATTGAACAAACTGTTAAAATACATAATGAATTACAAACAACAGAGCTAATGTGCATTGCGCATTATAACAAATGCCTGCAGAGGGCACCAATGGCCTGACAATTGTTTTTACACTTTTAATCGCGTCTAATATTGACTCAACATTTAATTAAAATGTGGACATTTCAAACACTTAATCTTTAATATTGGGCCATTTCTCTTTTATTAAATAGTAGTGTTCATGAATTCTTAATAGCATTATGCTTTATTATGAATTTTAAATGGGTTTAATATATGGAATGCGCCACTTCCGGTATTTTGCAGGTTACTCGACACAGGCAAAATGCGACCGAGGATTTTTAAAAATCGAATACTCGAATAGAATCGAGGAATTGTTCCAGCCCTAGTAACAAGATTAATTGAGAAGTGAGGGTTTACAGATCACAATGCAAGCGGGAGAAGACTCATGTTACAATCGCAGATGACATCCAGAAATCAACACTGTTCATGTACCGCAGGGTATGATTAAATTAACATTTCCATTTAATTGTTGCATGAGTTAAACTCTGTAGGACTGTAACCTAAGTTTGATACCTCTGCTATAAACAGAATCAAACTCTTTTTAAACATGTTTATAATGGGAAAATAACTGTTACAAGTTAGAAACTACATTAACTTTTCAAACCATTTAATCATACTCACTTAAGCATCTTCAGTTCATAATGTGGATCATCCTTCAGAACAGAGAGGAGCTTCACATCTGAGACTCTTAGTTTATTTTTAGTCAGATCCAGTTCTCTCAGGTGTGAGGGGTTTGATCTCAGAGCTGAAGCCAGAGCAGCACAACCTTCATCTGTGACACCACAATGGTTCAGCCTGTAGAGAACAATGACACTCTTCAGTCTCTCAGTTCAGGATCTACAGCAGAAACTTCACGATCAGAAAGAGAGATTTAATACACAACATGATTAACAGGTCCAGTCTTTTTTAAGTCTTTATACTTTCTCCTAAAGACCATCTGCTGACTGCACACACCTCAGAGTCATTTATGATCAATGCGCTTGCCACTATACTATTTTTTGAAAAAGGGCAGTTTGGAGAAAAAAATCCTATAAACCAACAGAAAGTAGTAAGATGGCAGTGAGATGGATCATATGATTTTTGTTTCTATGTCAAACATGTCTTGGGGAAAAAAAGAATAATAGTGTGAAAACTATGGATGATTATATTAATATTAATAGCCTACAGTTAATGATTTTTCTGGGAAAACAAGCTACCATATGCACAAGAAAATTTGACTCTAAACCATAATCTCATCTATTCATATTTTATTATTATTATTAGTAATATTATTATTTATTTTATTTTTTTACTTTGGTCCATAAACTCAAACTCAAAGATATAAGATAATAATAATAATAATAATAAAAAAAACGTTGTTATATATTTTATAAATTAGTTAACAAGACATCAGTTACAACTCAGGTGGGAGTAAAGCAGAAGCCATTGCTTATTTCACCACTTCTCACAATTTCAAAATTTGTATTCATTCATTCACTTTTTACTTACTAACTGTTTATGTTCCTATGGGACTGAATAATAAGAACATTTAAATTGGTTTTGTTTTATACAGCATCCAAAAGAAAAAGGTATCAGACAAATCTTTGTATTTAAGCATTTAAACAGTTTTATCATCTTAACATAACATAAAAACAAAACACTTGAAATGAAAAGCAATGTGTTACATGTACGTGGGAAGGAATGACAAAGCAGGCTAGAAACATACAAATAAACAATAGACCAATTATATGTTTGTAAACATCCGGGATGTGCGCACATCTTGGTTGCTTGAAACCCAGTGAGAGATAGTATTTACGGATAGAAAATTGCAGAGATACAAAATAGTTAGATTTTAAAAGATTATAGATTATTTTGATTAGATGTTATTTTCAAATTGTTGTCCACATATTACAAAAGCTTGTCACCCAGCGATAAGCACAGTTATTGAACAAAATTAACGTTGGTTAGTGGGATACGTCTGATCCATTTGCCATACCACCTTGCCAATGGGTAAATGATGAAACGAAATTGCCAACATCCAGTGGCCATATAGATATATAATTACCTCATTGATACTCCAAGTGTTTATACCCGGGAAAAATTTTAAGCGTACAACTTCGTTCGGTGTGGTCATGTCCAAGACATACAGTTTTATGATTACCAAGTTGAAAACTTTGTAGTGCTGAAGATGGAGGTTCTGCCTAGCCAAAGACAGGGTAAGAAGACGAAATTGTACAAGGCCTGGGTTATCGTCAACAAGACAAAGAACTGTATTCTCTCTGCGAACTGCACCTGCACCTCCCAGTCACTCGTCAACAAAATGGTCGAAATCAGATTAAGGATTACTTCACATTGCTTGAACAACTGTGTGATGGTAATCACAGAAACTTGGCTGGATAGCGTTGTTCCCGACACGGCAATCACGCTAGCGGGCCGCTCTGTTTACTGAGCAGATAGAACTGCTGACTCCGGTAAGAACAAAGGTGGGGGAGTGTGTATATACACTGTTAGAAATTTTTGTATGTAACTGTATATCACCCAGTATAATACTGAAAATTCCCTTTGCAGTAAATAACTGTAATAACCATTGCATTATGGGAATTTTCTGTGACGTCAGACCCCACATACTGAGACTGTATTTTTTAAAATTGCTGTATACCACTGTATTTGTTGTAACTAGGGTTGTAACGGTATACCGGTTTATTGGGATATTGACATGTAAGATTATCATATCATGCACCTTTGCTTATCCGCGGTTTTGAAAAAAAAAAAAAAAAAAAGAAACCAGATCTCACCCGCGCTGCCGTGTATATGCAACTTCTTTCCGCTTGACTGCTTAGACTCCACCCATACCTGCACAGCGGCGAAAATGTCCGATACAGAGGCTGCAAATTCTAATATCTATCTCCCGCCGAAAAAAAATTTAAAATCTGCAGTATGGGAATATTTTGGGTATCCGAAAAATGATCGTGGGGTTGTCCTTGAAGATGGATATCCAGTTTGCAAGAAATGTGGACGAAGAGTGGCCGCAAAAGGAGGAAATACGTCGAACACGTTCTCCCATATTCGCGAACACCATCCCTCCATGAAGATAAAGGTAAGTTCCATTTATAACTTAAAGCCGTATTATTTCTGTGATGCAGAGGGAATCCTGGAATCCAGTCATGTAATTGGAGTCAATTACAGTATAATACAGATGCCATGTAAAATGTGCGATTTGATAGATAGATGGATGAATAAATCAAAATATAGCTGTGCAGTAAATCAAATCGCGATGTGCGTGTCTGTGAATATACAGCGCAAAAAGGCTGCCATATATTGTAATTATATATTCTGTGTCTCTGTATGAATGAGCAGTGCCGTTTTGCCTAGTAGATCTAGTACACACTCAAGTACGCATGATGCTCATGGTTTTTAAAGCGTCTGCTGTCTCACTTACTATGTGAAGACGTGAACACATGAACATATCCAGAGCTACTCTCAGAGAACACTTAATGATCATTTTATAATTTTATTTAAAAGAATAATCATCAAATACACTAACTGAAAACTCATAGGTGTTTAGTACAACCTGTCCAAAAAAAAAAAAAAAAAGTTTGGTTTAGCCTGAAGAAGTAATGACTGAAATATATTACTGTTGTGTATAGCTTTTTTGCCCACGTTTTAATTTAGTAAACCTCTCGTGTAGAGAAACAAAAGTTGTTACATTTCATCTGACTGCATTTTAAATAATATATTTTGTATTGAATTATAGAATCCAGACCAATTATATCAGACAACTCATCCAAGTTATAGCCACATTTCAGTTCCTTTTACATCCATGTTGTTGGTTCATTATGTGGTTATATGTAGTAACATGCTAATTTTTTTTACATGCTAATCATGTTTATAATTCTGTTAATTCTTTACAATAAACCATGCTCAACCAAAAACCATATCTCTTTTTATTCATTTAAGGGTCATTGTAGCTGATGATTATAATATTAATAATGATAGTTTAATACCGTATACCACGAAACCGCGAAACCGTGATATTTTCTGAGATGATTATCATACCGTGAAAATCTCATACCGTTACAACCCTAGTTGTAACAGCCTCATTGGCTGCATTCTGTTGAGGTCGTTTTATTTCCCTCATTTATTATATTTGGATTGACATGATTTGCCCTACACCGTGTCTACAACGCCGCAACAGCTTGGGACGGACTACTACTGGATGTGTGTTGCATTGCTTGTAATGATTGGAAAATCCATTTGTCCTTCATGTAAGACAGTGCGAGAGCTTGAAGTACATCTGTAAGTCAGAAATATAACGGGGCATTACTTTACTGTAAGCTTCCACTATAGATAGTCTATTTAATGGGTTCTGTATTGTCTTTTGTCAAGTCGTGCTGCACCACCATGTACGAGGAAGATGCTGAAGCAGCAGGGCAGCACTGCGGCGATTGCCCGGGGATGAACCCACGAGAGTAGGAGAGTTCCGGAGAACATCTACACTGTAAAAAAAACTATTTGTTGAATCAACTTAAAATTATTTGTAACCTGACTGCCTTAAAATTTTAAGTTCAGTCAACTCAAAAAAAGTTTATTCAACTTGAAATGTTAAATTATAGTAAGTGACAACTTAGATATTTGAATTGAATCAACTTAAAATTTTAAGGCAGCTGGGTTACTTACCCATCTGTTAAGTTTAGCAAACACAAACATCTTAGTACAACTTAACATTTCAAGTTG
This sequence comes from Labeo rohita, assembly GCF_022985175.1. Classification (NCBI taxonomy): domain Eukaryota; kingdom Metazoa; phylum Chordata; class Actinopteri; order Cypriniformes; family Cyprinidae; genus Labeo; species Labeo rohita. The sequence continues at coordinate 33,100,035 of NC_066887.1, forward strand.
AATAAACTTATTTTAGTTGACTGAACTTAAAATTTTAAGGCAGCAGGGTAACAAATTATTTTAAGCTGACTCAACAAATTGTGTTTTTTATTTTTTACAGTGTACGCTGTGTTGGGGTTTCCTTTTAAAAGTGCGTCATTTCTACTTGTTTTTCAGAGAAGACATTTCTGTCACTAACAAAGTGGATGGTGATCAAAGGTGATGGCCATGTTTTGGAACAGCACCTGGGTTTTTCAGATGGCTGTGTATTCTTTGGCTGCATGTCCTTTCTCCATTTCTGTTTCTTTGTGAGGATAAATCCAGAGGATACAACATAATGCACTGCAAAACATCCTAAGACAGAAGAAATGGTGAAGCTGCACTGTTCCAGTAGTGGAAGACTGTATTTTTAAATGTTATACATGTACTGTTTTAAATAAAGCATTTGATATGTTGTAATTATTGTGTCTGTTTTAACTGAATGCCAGTTGTACCTATGTAGAGTATAAATAAAATAAAAAATTGAACAGAGTTCAATAAGAATATTTTGGATCAAGTGTACACTAACATCGCAGGAGCCTATAAAGCTGCCCCATTTCCACACCTTGGCCTTTCCGACCACATCTCCATACAACTGACTCCATCTTACTGACCTCTCATCTGCTGAACAAAACCAACTCTTAAAACTGTCCAAGTCTGAAGTGAAGAGTCTACGTCAAGGCAGCAGGACTGTTTTGAAAACACAGACTGGGAGTTGTTTGCTCAGAGCACAGACCTGGAGGACTATACTTCATCTGTTTGGCATACATAGGTTTTTGCACTGACATTGTGCTAATCACCAAAACCAGCAGGATGTTCCCAAACCAAAAACCATGGTTTGACAGGAATGTGCAGTCTCTGCTCAGGGCAATGAATGCTACCCACAGGTCAGGGGACAGGCTGGCTTACAGTAATGCCCGAAGAGAATTGAAGAAAGGCATTAAAAAGCCAAACACAGATACCAGCAGCGTATAGAGGGCCACTTCAAAAATAACAAACCCCGCAGCATGTGGAGAGGCACTGAAGCCCTGACGGACTATAAGAACAGCACCACAATGACACCACACTTCCTGATGCCCTAAATCCGTTCTTTGCGCGAATTGACAATCACACCAGCAGAGGGGAAACTCAGACAGCACCACCATCCAGAGAGGAGCCAACACTCGTCTTTGAATGTTATCAGGTGAGATCCACTTTCAGAGGGACTGACATCAATAAAGCGGCAGGACCAGGCAGGATACCAGGCCGTACATTGAAGTTATGTGCTGATCAACTAGCCGGGGTGTTTACCAATATCTTCAACCTGTCTTTGCAGCAGGCTGTAATTCCTACATGCCTCAAATCCACCACTATTTTTCCATTGCCAAAAAACAGTAAAGTGTCTGAACGACTGTCGACCAGTTGCTCTGATACCAATTGCTATGAAGTGCTTTAAAAGGCTTGTCCTTTCTCACATCAAAGCCACCATCCCCACTGTTCTGGACAGCCATCAGTTTGCCTACTGTAGGAACACATCAACAGAGGATGCAATCTCATTCGTACTTTACACCAGCTTATCACATCTGGAGCATCCCAACACGTATGTTAGGTTGTTATTTGTAGATTTTAGTTACAATAGTGCCCCATAAACTGGTGTACAAGATGAGCAGTTTGGGATTAACTTTCAAACTCTGTATATGGATTCTGGACTTTCTCACAAACAGACCACAGAATGTGGGCAATCACACATCATCCACTCTTATTCTGAATACAGGAGCACCACAGGGTTGTGTCCTCAGCCCATCTCTTTTTACCCTATTCACTCATGACTTCAAACCCATCCACTCCTCTAACACCAAAGTAAAGATTGCTGATGACACCACAATAGTGGGACTGATATCAGAAAACAATGAGATCTACTACAGAGAGGAGGTTCAGCATTTGGTTGAATGGTGTGTGGATAGTGACCTGGTTCTGAACACCACTAAAACAAAGGAGATCATTGTGGACTATAGAAGAACCAGGAAAACGACACCTCCACATAAATGGTGATGAGGTTAAGAAGGTTAATGACATCAAATTCCTGGGTCTACATTACAAAGGATTTAACATGGACTATGAACACTTTCCACTTAGTGAAGAAAGCCCAGCAGAGGTTTTTCTTCCTGAGAAAGCTCAAGAAGGCCAAAGTATCATCTCAGCTCTTAGTGAACTTCTACAGAAGCACGATTGAGAGCATTCTCTGTCACTGCATCACAGTGTGGTACACCAGCGGCATAGCAGAGAACCGGAGGGACCTGGCCCAGACAGTTAAGACTGCACAAAGGACTGTCGGACCCAACTCCCCAACCTCGACATAGTCTATGCTAGCCGCTTACACAAGAGAGCTAGTAACATTATCAAGGATCCAACCCATCCAATATACAGTCTGTTTGTGTCCCTTCCATTGGGCAATAGATACAGGACAATAAGGACATACACTAACAGACTGAGAAACAGCTTCTTTTCCAGAGCAGTAGCCTGTATTACACCCCCTCCCCAAAAAACACACACACAGAGCTGTTGAGGATTGAAGGTGGAATCATATTAAACCAACTGATTGCCCCCTTCCCCAATGTTTACAGAACGTTTTCATAACTCATAATAATATTATTATAATTACTATTATTATTAATATTGTGTAATATTTCCTTATTTTTAATCATTCTTTGCACTAATGAACACGCACTGCACTTTTTTTTCACTGTATATAATATTTTTTATAATTCAGTGAAAGCATATTGTTTAATGTTTGTCTATTTCTAATTTTCTTTCTACTTTTCTTATTGTTGCTGTTCTCTCTGAGAGCTACCAAACAAATTTCGTTGTCTCACTACAATGACAAGTGTTTACCTTTATGGTTGGGTATGTAACTAAAATTTACTATCTTAAATTTCACTATTTTCATTCAGTCTCAGCAACAAAATTTAACTGCTTATTTGCTGAAATCAGGTGTATGTATAGCCTAAAGCACAATTTAAACCAATGTGTTTCTAATTAAAACATTTAAACATTTAAACATTTAAAACATAAAATTATAACATTTTGTGCAGGTTAGGGTCATGCTGCAGCCATGCAGCTGTACTTATGTTTAAAGTTAAGCTATGGGTCAGGATAGGAAAGATGGAGAGATGTTGTACTTCAGGGACAAATATGTGGATCCAGCCATCCAAGAGAGAGGTGAAACCAGCCAGACTGAGTGAGATCAGCTTCAGAAAGGCTAAGAGTAAAGACACTCAACTGCAGCCAGTTAGAGTAAAGCATAGAAAGAACAATGTATTAGAGATCAGGTCATGTACATATAACAAGCAGCTATTAATTATATATATATATTTTTTTACTTTTTTTCATTAATTGACCTTTTAGTTGCAATATTGTACAAATAAAGCTTCTGAGGGTGTATTAACTCCGGCTGTTCCAAGGTGTTTTTGCATTGAAAATTACATTATTTCTGAGTTTTGCTGACCTATATTTTGTCCTTACCTTTTTTGATTATTTTGAAGCAACGGAAGAAAATGAAGCCTTGAAAGATGATGAAGCCTTGAAAGTAGCAAAACACATTTCTACAGGTGTCCCAGTGTGTGACCACCTTTGAACAGCCTGTATTAATAAGTAAATGTTGTTTTTAACTTTGGCAATTTGCAGCTTACTTTTGTACAATTCACTGGACTTGAACTATTTAAATAAAACTACAAACTGGAGATGTTCTTAAACTTTTGACCAGTAGTGTAATTAATGTAAAAACATAAGTTATAATCAGTGCCATGTAACTATTAAAGGATTATTTCACTTCCAGAACAAAAATGTACAGATAATTAACTCACCATGTCATGCGAGATGTTCATGTCTTTCTTCAGTCATAAAGAAATTGTTTTTTGAGAAAAACATTTCAGGATTTTTCTACATACAGTGGGCTTCTATGGTGCTTCAAAGGGGTCTAAATGATCCCAGCCAAGGAAGAAGGGTCGTCTAGTGAAACGATTGGTTATTTTCTGAAAAAATGTACAATTTATACAATTTTTAATGTATATGTTAATGCACGCGTACTTTGTGCACTCCTGTTCAAGACAGTTAGGGTATGTCCAAAAACTCCAACCTTATTTTCTCCTCCAACTTCAAAATCATCCTACACCGCTGTTTTACCTTTTTTTTGTAAAGGATGTTTGACTTTCTTTGCACATTCACTTAGTTAACACTGGGTCAGTACTTCTGCAGCAACGTAGGACAATTTTGAAGATGGAGGAGAAAATGAGATGGGAGTTTTTCGACATAACCTAACTGTCTTGAACCGGAGTGCACAGAGTAAGCATATGCATTGCAGAGCTAGACAAGACGAGCATTTGTGGTTAAAAATTGTATCAATTGTACATTTTTTCAGAAAATAACCAATCGTTTCACTAGACAAGACCCTTCTTCCTTGGCTGGGATCATTTAGAGCCCTTTGAAGCTGCATTTTAACTGCATTTTGGAATATATATATATTATATATATACATTATATATATATATATATATATATATTTCTTTACAAGAAAGAGATGAACATCTTGGACGACAAGGGGGTGAGTAAATTATCTATACATTTTTGTTCTGGAAGTAGCTAATCCTTTAATGATATTATATCTAACCAGCTTTGACTGCAATGTGTATTAAAATAAGTTATCTAACGTTTATTTTTTAGTGTATTCACAACTGACAGATGAGGACGTTGCAGAACTGAATGAACTGGAACCTGATGCAGCTGTGCTAACTAGCATTGAATGCAGTGAGACAGATTCCACATCAGAATCTGACACAGAGACCGGAGACCTGCCAGAGCCACTGGTAGCTCTGTATGATGCCAATCTGAGATGCCTCAGCCAAAATGAACTGCAAGAGAGGAGTAAAGAGACCTTTGAAAAACTAGGAAAGGAGTTTACTAATGAGCTGTGTGTTCACCTTGAGCTTACGACTAAAAATCAGGCTCACTCATAGGCATGGCACTTGACACAGGACTGGAAGGATAAAGAGCACAACCCTAAACTGTGTGTGCACTGTAGTAACTGAGAGCACTAGAACAAACCTTGTTAAACAGGTAATGCACTACAACAAACAAGAGTTGTCCCATGTCCCTACAGTACTTTGGGGAAGGGATATGGAGGACACAGCCAGGAGACAATACACAGAAATAATGAAAACAAAACATCTAAACTTTGACGTGGAGCTCTGCGGGCAGATGGAATAGCAAACTGTACCTGCTGTGGGAAAGCAACTGTAGAGATTAAGTGCCCCTACAAATACCGTGATGGTCTGACAGGGAGTAGTGAGGACACAGAGTTCCGTTTGGACAAAGCACTGCAACTAAAGAAGAATCATGAATATTACTAGGGATGCACCATACTGAGCTCCTGTACTCGTACTCGTTAAAATGCCCCGATACCAAACGCCAATACCACATCATGTGACAAGTGCGTATGCAGGCAAAGAAACACCGACAACAGAACAACAGGCAGCCGAATGAAGTCATTAGAGATTAAGGATGTCTACGAAGTATGTGTATGTAAGTAATATAATGTTAAACATTCAGTATTAAGCTTGTATAACTGGACCGCGTCAGCTGATAGGCAAAGCACGGAGACTGGATTGAGCGCGCGGCGGCCAAGATGTGCGGGCTTGTCCAGTTAATATCCCACCTTGACATCACTGGAAAGTTTGTAGTTCGGTGAGAAATGTCAAAAACAATTGAAGTAAATCAATGCACAAGTTATTTAACGGTATAGATAGAGAGGGAGTGAGAGAGAGAGCGCGAGACAGCGAAAGAGAGAGAGCGCGGCTGTTGCGTGATCTTTACTGATGTTCGCATATTTAGCACACACATCTTTTGGATTAAAACAAATTCGTAGATATAAAAAAAATATATAGAGAGAGGGGCATTCGCTATAAACATCGTTTTTTTTTCAACCTTAAGCATACACGAATGTCCGGCGGAAGTGAAACTATAGCAGGCTGTGTGAAATGCGATAGGCAGTACTGTACTTGCGCATGTTTTGCTTGCTTCACGAGTGATTCTCCATTATTTGAGTCGCTTTGGATTGTAGCCCAAATAGCAGCATATTTCAGATAAAAAAACGTGACTTATATTTCTGAAAATATCAGAGTTAGGAGATTCATAATGAGTGGTTCGCGTGATTACAGTACTGAGCAATTGAGCAGTTTAATGCTATTAAATTGAAGATGATGTACCATACAGCAAGAAAAAAACAAACAAACAAACAAACAGTCAAAGTAACAAAACACATTTTAATGGGCATAATTAAGTGTAAAAATAAAAATAATTAAGGGATATATAGTCAACCCAAAAATTATTCAGACAATAGATATACACCATCTTTTGACAATTTTTGATATATTTTTTTTTACTAGTGGGTGCAGGACACAGTTTATTATAATGGGTTCTAAATACATTTTGGTTTGACTGTATCTATTTGATAAATAAAGTTGACCAACTATCATTATACATAATCTTTTAGTTTCTGTACCCTATATTTTACAAATCTACTGGTAAATTTTAAAATATCGGTATCGGTACTCGGAATCGGCAAGTACCAAAAATAAAAGTATCGGTATCGGGTGAGTACTGAAAAAAGTGGTATCGGTGCATCCCTAAATATTACCATCAAGTGCAGCTTCACATGTATGTATGCAACACCCAGTACTGCGACTTTGTGGTTTGGACAAAGCAAGATGTTACTATCAACTGCATCAGCAGAGATGAAGAAATGCTGCAAGCAGTCCTGCCTAAAGCTGAAGTGTTTTTCAAACAGAGTGTTTTGCCTGAACTGTTAACGCGCAACATGGATCCACTGATGCATGCACCTACAGTTTGCCCACACTGTCAAAGGCCAGACTTTGGGATAATGATTGACTGTGCAAAGTGCAAGAACCATTTCCACTACACATGTGCCAGTGTAAGAAGAAAGGTTGTGGATTGGTATTGTGAACAGTGCCAAAAAAAAAAAAAAGAAGAAATCAGAATGAAAACTTCGAAGCAAATTATATAACTGTATTATTTTAATGAAAATAATCGACCGTTTTGCTAGATAAGACCCTTCTTCCTCGGCTGGGATAATTTACAACTGCATTTGGGATCGTTTGAAGCCGCATTTAAACTGAATTTTGGAAGTTCAAAATCGGGGCACCATATCAGTCCACTATATGGGGAAAAATGCTGAAATGTTTTCCTCAAAAAACATAATTTCTTTATGACTGAAGAAAGAAAGACATGGACATTGTGGATGACAAGGGGGTGAGTAAATTATTTGAAAATTTTTGTTCTGGAAGTGGACTTCTCCTTTAACATTGCACACTTGCTTGGCCACTTGATGAGAGGCTTTAAAGTTGCAGACATAACTGGGAGCCAACTTCTTAAAATTGTAGAGATGTGTTGGCACCGATAGCCTTGTGGTTAGTGCGCTGACATATAGCGCAACTGTGCTCGTGGCGACCCAAGTTCGATTCCTGTCTCAAGTTCCTTTGCTGATCCCCTTCCCCTCTCTCTGCCCAGTACTTTGCTGTCATCTCTCTACTGTTCTGTCCATTATAGCCACAAAAGCCCCCCCCAAAAATTTGTAGAGATGTTACATTCTGTGACATTAAATCTTGTTGCTGAGCCCTAATATTAGTTTAATTAGGATGGCTAATAGATGGTCCTCCAGGTTCATAAAGCCACGCACCTTTACACTGTCTTTAAGTTTGTGAAGCAACCACTCAAAAATTACACTGGTCAGATCTGTGAAAAACAGAACATGCACTGCTTTGCTCTTGCTAGAGCTAAAGGAAAATTGTGTTTTTCTAAAAGTCCTTCCTTTAGTTTCTCATTCTCAGATTTCAGTTTGTCGTTCTCCAAACACAGGTTGACACACTCCAGATCATCATGGAGAACCTTTGGGACTGTGGCTTCTGCAATAGAGATTAGATTGTAATTGACTTAAATTAAAAGATGAACTGTCACTTGTCTTAGTTTAGCTTTTCTCTTTTATTTGATAGATGTTTTTAAACATCATGTGCTGAACAGAATGTTCGACTTCATTCGCAACACAGATCTGCTGTATCGAACAATATATAAACAGGGTGACCTGATTCATCCTAATAATGACTGTCCTACATTAGTTAAGATATCACAAGTTTTTACCAGTGCAAGGACCAGCACCATGCTCCATTCTGCAGTCGCCTGAGGACAGGCAAGCTCCTGAGTATTCTGATGCAACCTCATCAGTAACATTATCTGGTGTAGAGCCCGACCGATTTATCGGCAGGCCGATATTAGGCATTTTCCAAACTATCAGTATCGGCATTTATAATGGCCGATAAATGAATATTTCAAAAATAAAATAAAAATGGATGAAACACCCTTCAACCATGTCATGAGTGTTGGCGTTGTATAGTTTGTCCACCAGAGGGCACTCTACACAGTCCCTGTTGGCAACACTTGTGTATAACGCGCCACACATCCTGCAACCTGCTGATCCAGCCAGAGTCGGGCAGAGAGAACCAGTTATCCGCGAGTGAGATCATCGGTGAAGTGTGTTCATGGTGAGTTGGTCACGAGACATACATTGCTTGAATAACAATTAAAAGAACATCCCCATCAGTTCTCTTAACTCAAATAAGCATGACAAAATTCGTGACTATCATGTCCAGTTTTGCTGCTGTTAAATAAGCCGAGAGTGAAGCGGAATTAGCTAGTAATTACGTTACGTTGTTACAGTGTAGTTGACTGACTGTCCTTTTAACTTTTGACAATGAGACTGAAGTATTTCTTTAATAGCGTGACAGTTATAGCAATGAGACGTATCATTTCTCCTTGGCCTGTTATATTGAAAATGTATGTTTTACAATTTTCAGTATGACGTTATCTATTGCTAAATTATGGCTCATCATAGACTAACTAACCACAAAGATAGCTAATGCCACTATCAGTGGAAGACCGCTAACGTTAACATTAATGAGCTTGGAAACCACAACGAACTTATTCTGCCTAAATAAAGTAATGATTACTGTATTTATAACTAGCATATCTCTAGTTACAGTCCCTGCATTGTAAAATGTAAGTTAGACTTGCGAGGAGTGAACATTTAGACATAGAGAAAAAGTATCAAACGTAGCTTGTGCATAAAAGTTAGCTTTTCTTTTACATGTGTGTGAAATCCAATGACGCCAAGTGTGCGTTGCAGACTGTCGTTCAGCCGCAGCATTAACGAGTCACATAATGGATTTAGATCGCTAAATAGTAGGTTTTAGAAGGCAGGCAGCAACTGATGATTGAAAATGGTTTGATGTAGCTTGGTGGAAAGAATTTAAAAAGTGCAGGTAAAGGGATAAGCAAGCTGACATTGTAATTATAAGGTAGCTTATAACCCAGCTAACAATTTATGGTTCCCAGAACGTTCTGGGAACGTTAGTTTTTGGTTCCCGAACGTTCCCTGAAGGTTCGTTTTTGGTTAGGTTTTGGTTCCCATGGAAAGTTTGCTTAACGTTCTGGGAACGTTAGTTTTTGGTTACACCAAACGTTCTCCTAACGTTCCCTAAAACGTTCTGCGTTAGTGGGGAAGGCAATGTAGGGACTAATTATTACACACGCACACAAACATTTAGGAGTGACCTTTATCTTGTTTAATGATAATATAAATGATGATGATAGTAATAAATAAGTTCGTATTTTTATACATTTTATTTATCATAACTTTAATATATTTTGATGTTCCTCTGTTCTGTTGTGACAATAAAAGAAACAAGTTTCTTTTTAAAATGCATTATCATATTATGTTAATTAAAACTCATAAATAACTACAAATAACTAATGTTAAGGAAATCTGTTAATGTTTTGTTGCGCGTTTCCTAAATTTAAAAAAAAAATAAAAAATATCGGCCGATATATCGGAATATTGAATTTTAAAACCAATAAATATTTGTATCGGTATCGGCCTTCAAAATCCTTTATCAGTCGGGCTCTAATCTGGTGGTCTGTGGGTGGCTTTTTTTTCTTTTCCTCTTAAATCTGATACACAGAGATGAGAGCAAACAGTCAGCCCAGAACACTTGTTTGGTAGATAATAGAGGTTATCATGTACCCAAATCAAGTCAAGTGCAAATTACATAGCATGCCTCAACAGGCAACAGGTCTGTGTGACGTAGGCTGATAATAGAGCTTGGGAATCTATGTCACTGCGCATTGTGTAGCGCGTGACACAAATCATATATATCTCAAAAGTCTATTTCGGTTGTGAGTAGTAACCTACTATAGCAAAAGAGTATTTAACTTGTAATGCTTTAGGTGAAATACATATATAAACCAATCAGAAGATCACAGGAACGGCTACAGGAGGTAGTGGGTATGAACTGAAGGACACAGGAGTCTGTAGTACAGTAAGTACTTTACTTTTAATAATGTTTTTTCCCCAAATTATATAGTAGGCCTTTTAAAAGAAAGCAATAATTAAATAAACAATAGGACAATAAGAACAAATCACTTTTGTTCAATGTAGGAAAAAAAATACAAACTCTTCAATTTCTCAGTAATCACAACTTACAGTGACACCAAATTCACTGTATAAAACGATACCTTTTTGTCCAAAACAAATGCTTTGGAAGTATGTCACAGTTCAGTTCAATTAGTCACTGATATCAGTTTTTCTTTGTTCCACAGTCACTTATCTCAAATTCAACAATGCATCTGTCCATTCACAGTTCCATCCGAGGAAAAGAAAAGCATCCTTCCGCAGAAAACGAAATAAACACGATTTCAGTCGCTGTTAATCCTCTTGACAACGCTCCTCCCCTCCTCTCCTAGTATTCGACTGGGTAGCTCGCCATCAACGGAACTTTCCGATGAATTCAAAAACCTGACCTAATAAAAGTCAGAGATGGCAACACATCATATGTTTATCTGGGTGCACAATACCCTTTAGGTAAGTGACTTCCTCACATTACAAACAGCATTAACATAATGACAATGTTTACAATAATCTCAAATTAACCTCTCTCTCTTTTTTTTAGGCTCACGTGTACTACGCTTTAAAGCCACGTGAATTACAGCTACATGTGAGACTAATTAACTCAACGAACATCTTTTACATTGCAAAACAACATACAAACAAATACAATTAACCGATACATTTTACAATTTCAATAAACATTTGAATTTGAACAACTGTTGTATGCCTTTTTCACAATAAACAACAATTAAATCAGCAACTCACCGCATCCAACACTTCTACACGGCAATCCACAAAATTTAAATCCTCTTCAAGAAAAAGAGTAACCGTATCTCTCAGATATGAAGTTCCCCTAATGAATTCCAAAGGGGTTTTAATCAAATGTGACTCTTTAAACCTATATTTTTCTGTTTTCTGTTTCACTTTTTCTATTTTCTGTTGTCTTCCGCTATATCGATAGCTCTCCCCCTCCCCCTAGCTTCTGCTGACTCAGCAGGGGCGGAGCTTCTAGGTTTTTTCTCAATGGCCACTTCTCCATTACAGCAGATTTAATTTATTTTATTTTTTCCACAATCATTATTTTTATTCTCACAGTATGATTTATTTGAAAATTGTATATCTATATCTTTTGATTCATTTTTAAACTATATACAATTCTAACTATGATCTCTGAAATAAAGTCAGGGTTACAATTGCATTCTGGGTAGTCGCCGCCATGTTTTAGCGTACAATAGCTAAATAGCGTACAATGACAATAAACACAAATCACGACTGTATTTGCATTAATATTTTTAAGAGCTGCTTGCACTTGCTTAGAATAAATGTACTAATATTAGAATCCATTGCGTTCATTCGAGCATTCAGTCATGTGGCCATAACACGAGACATACACACTCACAGAAATAATACAGCCGCCTTCTACTGTACCACACACAGGACCGAATTACTTTCTCTTTTGCAGTTATCTGCCAGATAAAATAAACACACCATAGCTTGATCTCAGCCAGTTGATCGTGTAAGTGTTCCACTGCTCTGAACATTTTGTGTGTATCTCAAATGTCTGTTCTATTCAAAAGTAAGTGCCCTGCGAACTTGAAATTTTCTGCCCTGATTACAGTTCGAAGACAGCATATATGTCACGCTTAGTAAGTTTAGTCTGTGTGTAAAGATGATGCAGGTGGTGGCGTAGCACAAATCCATGAATGAATATTCCTAAGTAAAGTAAACGCTGATGTATTTGATCATATATCATATCATCCTAATTTAATTAAGGGATAAAGTGCAATCAGTTTTACTCGACTTATACAAACATGATTTCTTACAAAGACAGTGATCGCAACGAGTCATATCACAGATTAAATTACATTTCCAAAGGTGTTATTCATAGCATGAGCACTTACAAATTCATGTGGATCTGAAATTATGAATCTGTAATTAATAATAAATACAAACGACAAAGCCAGATTTCGAAGTTGTTTATTTTCATTGAGCCATTGTGTTGTTTCAAGCTAAAAAGCATAAAATTGCGCTTTACTTTAGATCTGTTATCCACTCCGGTCATGACAGCAGACATGACAGTTTATGTCAGAGCAAGCGTTCTCCATTCTAATGTGTTTTTAAATATACAATATAAATTTTAACATCTACCTCCACTATTACCCAGTCTAGACTGTAGTGTCCATGTCCCAAAGTCCCAGAATGCTGTGCTTTGCTGACGTCACGTTCCCATACTCTATTGGTCTATACTCAGGGCTGTGTGTGTGTGGAAGTGTCCGACTTAAATAGTCCCCCGGATAGGAAACAGGATAACCTAGGATAAACATGGGTCTGCATCTTTTTCCAACCAGTCCAACAAATCTTTTCAGTTTCGCAAAGCGAAACATGGGCCATCCAATAATATTTGAGCATTATATCATGTGGCCACAGCAACTGCTGTTGTACAAAAAGAATAGAGTGGTGGTGCTGTTTCGGAAAACCAGTGTAAACACACAGAAGAAAAGTATTCCGAGAGAGAAGTGGATGCGTTTTTTTATCACTGTATCTGAGAACAGATTATTCTCACATGTTCTTAATATAATTTCTATTCCTATTAATTCTCCAGTGAATTATATGATCTGGAGGAGAGCGCTGTCCATTTTCTTCCATGTGCACGAGTATTTATTCTCGTATATTATTAAAACTCTTATATTATTAAAAAAACTGAATGAAACATTTTTCTACTGTTCTACACATGAAATATGAAAGCAAATAGACATGATTATGTTATATATATATGGTATATTTTCTGCATGTGTTTTTGTATGCAGCTCATGGCATTTTTCTAACAATAAAGGATGTTTATGACAATAAGCAGTGTGGCGTTATTAAACATACAAAGAGTACATGTCTGCCTACTATAGAATCAGAATTAACTATAAATCACAATCAGCAGTTATTACAAGCACTCATGGTTTAAAGTGGATTTTAAGCAAATAAATTAATAATTATATACATTTTCAAATGTGGCATGACGCTAATTTTACTTCAGTTTTATTTTAAGATGTCTTCTTGTAAGCATTATAGATAGTTTGTGTTTCTGGCATAGAACCAAACTTTGTTCATTTTAAGTTAATGCTGTATATTGAGCAGCGGACAATGTTAAATCCATATACAAGATATATAAGGAAAAATGCATTGTTGGTCGACACCACCTAGCATGCAGGCATGAATTAGCAGGAGGCTAATTTGGTTCGCACTCGGTGTAAAAGCACCATTCATCGGCGATTTGTGTGTGAAAATGGCACACTTATGGAAGTGTGCTATTTGCATTTGGAAGCTGTTGCTGTGAACCCAAATCATGCAGTCAAAGGATCTGTCCGTACAAATGAAACAGACAATTGCTAGGCTTCAAAAACAAAACCATTAGAGAGACAGAAAGAACATTAGGAGTGTCACTGTTAAAGTCTACAATCAAGAAAAGACTTCACAAGAGCAAATACAAAAGGTGCAAACCAAGGTTAACCACAAGGTGCAAACAAGGCCAGATTAGACTTTGCCAAAAAACATCTAAAGAAGTCAACTTCTGGAAAAGCATTCTTTTTGCAGCTGAAACTAAGATCAACCTGTACCAAAAGGATGGGAAGAAAAAGTATGCAGAAGGCTTGGAACAGCTCATGATCCAAACCATACAACATCATCTGTGAAACATGGTGGAGCAGTGTGATGGCGTAGGCATGCATGGCTTCCAGTGGCACTGGGTTACTGGTATTTAGTGATGATGTGACAGGACAGAAGCAGCCAGACAAATTCTGAAGTGTATAAGGATATACTTTTTGCCCAGATTTAGTCAAATGGGGCAAAGGTTAAATGGGCAAATGAGCAAATGGACGGCGCTTCATAGTACAAATGGACAATCACCCAAAACATACAGCAAAAGCAGGTTAGCAAATTAAATATTCTGCAATGGCCAAGTCACTTTCCTGATTTCAATCATATCGAGCATGCATGTCATTAGCTGAAGACAAAACTAAAGGCTGCAAAATAATCGCAAAAATGAAGGTCTCACAAAAAAAGAATAATAATAATAAAATAAATAAATAAAAAAAAAAACACTAAATTATAATTATTAACTGAAATATACATAATTTTACTGAAGCTGTATTCTTTTCAAGATACAGATATGCACACGTGATTGGTATGTATGAATCAGTGTACACAAAACTTTTGCTGGAGTCTGCCATTGGACCGGCAAAGCAATTTCCCTGAAGCATTGGCTCTGATCTGTCATATAGCCTATAGGGACTAAATGGATCGCAGTAGATCTGTGATACGTACGGACCAGGGGTGCGTTTCCCGTACAATGACATAATCGCTGATTAACCTCCATAGTATGATGCATTGTTGTGGAAACTAACTAACTAGTCACGACTGTTTCCTGAACACGGTCGCATCTCCGTCGTTTGAACCACATTAGTTCAACAATGGCCGTTGTTAATGACATCACAGAATAATAATTTATGCTATTTAAAGGAACCGTATGTAAGAAATTTATTTCAGTTAATCATAAAATGGCCCTGACATGTCACTAGACATTAAGAAATCATGTTCATTTCAAATACTTATATCACTGACAACAGTGGTCCGGCCAGGATATTGCCATTTAAAAGTGAAAGTTGCAGCCCTCAACTGATGTTGATGTTGTCATGTTGTGTTTTGGTCTGAGGCGCCACCCTCCAGCTATCTACCAATCACGAAGTCAGTAGAGTTTCGTCATCCGGGTTGGCAGCTCTGCTCTAGTTACAGCTGCAGCTACGAACGTGTCGGACAAAACATGTATAAAGTTACGAAACCTAAAAGACCTCGTTATGAATCCGAAGTACGTCGTGACAAAGTCCGAAATAAAACAAGGATTTGTATAGGAGATGCCTTTGACAGATGGAGACGGCTGAAAACGGAGAAGAATTTTAAGACAGATGCTATATTCTACCATGTTTGTTGGTATAGGCTAAAAGCCCTGTGCTTCCGTACACAGTGGATTTTCCACGGTCGCCCATGCTAAATGCGTACATAAAAAGCTTTATATCGCACCACTAGCACGGTATGAAAACAATCTATGTTCCGACTGAAATGTGGTATTACAGTACATACGAAATATTTGGCTAATCGCCTTTAGTAAATTTTTGCGACACATAATTACTTCGCAAAACATCTCTCCTGAAGCATAAACATAAGTAACAGAAGAAAAAAAAACTTAGCAGCCTACGTTCCTGCGGAATCCTGCAGCTTAGCTGGCAACCTCGAGTCAGGGGGGAGGGGGAGGGGATACGCCGTTCTACAGTATTTTGAAAGTGATTGCAGTACCAGCTTTGGCCACAATCCTACATACGGTTCCTTTAACTTATTAGAGATCTAAATGCAGCTATATTAAACATGGCACCTGATGACTAATTCACAATTTTTTGTTCCATGTTATTTCACTTTATTTGATAATTGATTCACTGCGGGTTCTGTCTTACGTCACACTCCGGGGTTCCTGTAGGCATTTATGCGTATGCGCACTATTCAAAAACATCGCTTGCAGAGGAAGCTTAAAAACACATAGCTTAAAATGCATTTATATTTAGATCGTGTGAAAGATATAGATTGTACTGCATGTTAGCTTGCTTATTGTGCACAAGAGCATAATTTATTGAGCCCATATGTCTTAATAAAGATGTAATAAAGATTAAAACAACATTCTATTCAATTATCTTAAAATAATTTTTTATTTTAATGTTGTTCATACTTTTCATAGGAGTAAAAATTGTGGAGGACATTAATTTATGTTGTGACATTCATACAATCTTACCGCAATGTTTCCAGTTTACAGTGAGGATCCTTCAGTAGATTAGAGAGCAGCTTCACTCCTGAGTCCCCCAGTTTATTCCATGTCAGATCCAGTTCTTTCAGGTGTGAGGGGTTTGATTTCAGAGCTGAAACCAGAGCAGCACAACCTTCACCTGTGACACCACACCTCCACAACCTGTAGAGACAGGGCCATCACCAGCATGGTGTGAGGCCCAGTGTGAGTTAGTGGGTGCTGGGGGTTTGATATGTTTGCTTTTTCTTTGTTCTTACTGAATTGTAAAATGTAATGTCTTCTTTAAAATAGGAAGATCAACTGTTTTAAAGTATGAACCAGGCTCGGCTCCAGAATTAAACTGCTGAGGGTGCTTCTTAAATTAGTGAGGGTGCTCTAACCTTAATATATATAAGGGTTATATATATTTATAGGCCTAATCACTAAAAAGCTGTCACTCATCTTAATTTATCATGTATTTGGTTATAATCAGGGTTTAATTTGTGCTGGAATCTGATCCGGCACCTCATTTGGTGGATCCCCCCTCCTCACGCACCAATGAAACATGTTTGTGCCTAGGTTGTTATTTTTGTTTTTATCTTAATGTCGTTTTCAACTTCCCTATAAAATATAGTCTAATTTTATTCGTTTCATTAATAATTTTCTTAATTTTAGTTTAGTTTTTATTTTGTGAACACATTTTTATTTAGTTTATATATAGCTTAGTTTCAGTTTTAGTGAGTTATTTAAACCTCAAGCGAAACAAAATTAGAGAATGCTGAGACTGATTAGATGATAAGAGTATGCAAATATGGTAGGTAAATTTCCCTCTTAACGTCCAATGCATCGATCGTCCCTTATTCCTGATTATACCTTTCACAGTGCACTTGGACAGCTCCGCCAGGGTGAGAACAATGATTACGAAAACAATTATTCATTTTTATAATTATTCTTTTATTTCAGTAAGATTTTCAATAACTGTTGTTAGTTTTGTTTCGTTTTAGTTTTTTATTCATTTCGACATATTTCATTCTTTCTTTCTTTCTTTGCAAATTGCCTTGATTTTTCATTAAATACAGTTCTTAATAGAGTTGGGGTACTCGGACTCGTACTCGGACTCGAGTCCAGTCTCGAGTACAATTTTTAGGTGACTCGGACTTGTCACGGACTCGGATGCATTTTTACTCGGACTCAAGCCTTTCGGACTTGGAAAATATGCCGAGTCCATCCGAGTCCAGAGACAGTTGACGGAAATGTACAGTTTTTGAATGCATTACAATTACAAACAGTTTTCCCGATGCATTATCACGAAAGTGATATTCAGTATTTGCATTTGTTTTATGTCTTGTCCAGTAGGCTACTTGAAAGCCAATGGGTTTATGTGTGCACATACATTCAAAGCGAGCTCACAGAACGCGCCTCTCAGTCAGTGTGCGAATGTCGAGTTCTCTTTCGCTTCTGAAAGGGTCTGTTATTGCTACACACATGCTCGTCTTAGAGACTGTTCATGTAAATAAATTCAGTTTTGTCTTAAGTAAACCTGAACAGCTGGGAGAAACACTGATGCGTCAAAATATCTGATTTGTGCTTCAGATCTTAAAGCGACAGCAGCGTAAACCTGCAGCCGCCGATCGCATCATAAATATTAATCAAACAACAAAAGGAAAAAGAAAATCACTCACTTTTCCTGACTGAATCACTTATTAATTTTAGTAAGAATCATGTTTAATTTATACTGTGAAGATTTTGCATTGTTTTATTTTAACATTTATTACTTCAAGAAATGTCTGTAGTCTATTTCTTGACTACTACTTTTTAGGCTGTCATGCCTTTAGATAGACCTACTTAAAAAAAATCTATTTTTAAAAAGATTCTATTTTTAAAAAATATTATTTCATTTGTATTTTTGATTAATATATTATTTATCCTTTTGTTTGTACGTAATAGGCCTACTTGGAGTGTTTACTTGCCTTCAGTAAACTTGAGAATGTTTTACTTACATTAGTTGATTAGTTTTTGCTGTATTAAAATTATTATTATTTTTTAAACATGGTGGCAGTTTCTAGCTTCAAAGAAAAATAGTTTTTCTAACATCTTTGCCACCTTGGGTGTGCATGATTTTCTAATAATTCAACGGCACATCATCAATTTTTCTTTATATAATGTAATTTATTGTAATTAATGTAACGATAAATGCATTCAAATATAAAACAGATGTGAGTTTGCTGTGACTTATTGAAAGTATATGTAGGGCTTTATACACAGTGTGTACCATTGTAAAGACTAGGTTTATCCCTCACAACCTCATTTTCATCCAAGAAAAAAAGTCATAAAACCCAAAACACACAGCCACAATCATAAATAAAAGAGGTGCATTTTCTGCTCCTAAGGTCCCATTCACCAAGATACCTACTCCTTTACCCCCACCCTTGAATTTATACATTTACTATATCAGTGAATAAAGTCAAGTCCCGCCCTATAATTTATCACATTCTAAAACATTTCACTCTGAAATATGTCACAAGACATAAGTCAGCTATAACTTCTGTTCCATGACTTTAAGTTTGCTAAGCAGAGCATGGACACTTATGAGATGTTGTGAAATCAAAAATCAAAATGGCAAGATCCACTTTTCTTACATTTTGCTTTTCTTACATTTCAACTGACATTGCGTTTTCCTATTGCAAAGTTTAAAAACAGGGGCACCCAAACTCAGTCCTGGTCCTTGGTTTAGCTCCAACTTGCCTCAACACACCTGCCAGGGGGTTTCTAGTATGCCTAGTAAGAGCTTGATTAGCTGGTTTAGGTGTGTCTAATTGGGGCTGGAGCTAAGCTCTGTAGGACACCGGCCCTCCAGGACCGAGTTTTGGCACCCCTGGGTTAAAACAATGTTAAGATTTCAACAAACATTTGTGTTTCCTTGGACTCGGACTCGACTCGGACTTGGCCCTTTGGGACTCGGACTTGAGTCCGACTCGGCCCATTTTGGACTCGGACTCGTCTCGGACTCGACTGGTTACAGACTCGGACTCGACTCGGACTCGACTTAGGTGGACTCGAACCCAACACTAGTTCTTAATACAACATATTTTAATGTTTAAACGTGTATACAATATTTCTCACATTTAAACTCATTTAACAAGAATTTTATAAGTAAAAATTAAACAGCCTATAATCATAGCAAAAAGACTGATGCATCTCATTTAGATGACTGACATTGTGTCTCCTAAGTCTGCTTAGCATAAAATCATTTACAGCAAAGAAACAGTTTTATAGATTAAACAAAATATATATTTAGCAAAGAAATGCAAGTCGATGGCACTGAGAACTACTCCTGAAGAGAGACACGAATCTGGTCGATGTTCCACCGTCCGCCCACCACCAGAGGTCACCCTCACCTTATCACACACTGACTGTCGCATTACACCCCGGACTACATCTCCCAGTATCCTTCACGCTGATTGCGTCATCGCATGTGATCAATCAGCGTCACTATAAAAGCCCCGGTCTTTCCCCATGCAAGCCACGGAGTATTATTGTTGTGTTTGTCTTCAGCGTTTTCCTAGTTCCTAGTTCCCTCGCCTGGCTTCCCTGTTTTGACTGTTTTGACTTTGCACTATTGTGTGTGGGCTCTCCGTTTACCGTGGGTGTCGCGGATGGGGAGCGCGACGCCACGGAACCGCTGCCTGCCTGGATCCCGCGGGAAATGGCGGCTGTGGCGGAGCGCGCTCGAGCAATGGCGGCGACAGTGGTGCCCGTTCACAAAATGGCGGCCGCGCCGGAGCGCGTTCATACCCTGGCGACGACAACAGAGCCCGTGCACAAAATGGCGGCGACTGTGGTGCCCGTTCGCAAGACGGCGGCGGCGCCGGTGCGCGCTCACGAGATGGCGGCGACAGCGGAGCCCGTTCGCAAGATGGCGGCGAAAACGGAGCTTCGTCACGTGACAGCTGCTATACCAGAGCCATACAAAGTTACAGCTGCATTTCCTGAGTCAAGTCAAGTTTTCAAGTCAAGTCAAGTTGCAGCTGTGTTTCCTGAGTCAAGTCAAGTTTCCAAGCCAAGTCAAGCTACGGCTGTTGTTCCAGTGTCAAGTCAAGCTACGGTCCTGGTTCCTGTGTCAAGTCAGGTTAAAGCTGTGCTTCCTGTGTCAAGTCAAGTCAGAGCTATCGCTCCTATCTCAAGTCAAGTTACAGCCATCTTTCCTGAGCCAAGCACTGTCAAGATGGCTGCCACGCCAGGGCCACCGCACAAGATGGCTGCCACGCCAGAGCCACCGCACAAGATGGCTGCCGCGCCAGAGCCACTGCACAAGATGGCTGCCACGCCAGAGCCACCGCACAAGATGGCTGCCACGCCAGAGCCACCGCACAAGATGGCTGCCACGCCAGAGCCACTGCACGAGATGGCTGCCACGCCAGAGCCACTGCACAAGATGGCTGCCACACCAGAGCCACTGCACAAGATGGCTGCCACGCCAGAGCCACTGCACAAGATGGCCGCCGTCTCCAAGCCACTCCACAAGATGGCCGCCATTCCTGAACCTGTGGTCAGCACCCGGACGCCACCTGTGGTCATGATGGCCCACGTGCTGGACTCACCCCTAATGACGGTATGGGCAGCTAAAATGGCGCTTCAGCCAAAAGTCAAGCTTCAGCCGCTGCTCTAGAGTCAAGTCAGGCTACAGCTGTAGCTTCCAAGTCCAGTCAAGCTTCCAAGTCCAGTCAGGCTTCCAAGTCCAGTCAGGCTTCCAAGTCCAGTCAAGCTTCCAAGTCCAGTAACGTCAAAGCGGTCGTTCCTGCATCAAGCAATGTCACAGCCTTGGTTCCTGAGTCAAGCATCGTCACAGCCGTGGTTCCTGAGTCAAGCAACGTCACAGTTGTGGTTCCTGAGTCAAGTAAAGTCGCTGATCTTCACGAGCCAAGTCAAGTCACAGCCAGTCTCCACGAACCAAGTCAAACCACAGCTGATCTTCATGAGCCAAATGAAGTTATTATTGCTGTTCCAGAGCCAAGTCACGTCTCGTCTGACCTTCCAGAGCCAAGTCACGTCTCGTCTGACCTTCCAGAGCCCCGTCACGTCTCGTCTATCTGTCCAGAGCCTCACCATGTCTCGTCTGACCGCCCAGAGTCAAGTCACGTCTCGTCTGACCGCCCAGAGTCAAGTCACATTATGTCTGCCAGTGTGATGGCGATCACCATTCTCAGTATGTGGGCCGCACACTACACTCCAGAGGTCACATCTGTTCACGAGTCCGCCCCGGAGGTCACATCTGTTCACAAGTCTGCCCCGGAGGTCACGTCTGTTCACAAGTCCGCCCCCGAGGTCACGTCGGTTCACAAGTCCGCCCCAGAGGTCATGTTTGTTCACAAGCCTGCTCCAGAGCTCCCATCTGATCTCAAGCCTGCTCCAGAGCTCCCGTCAGATCTCAAACCTGCTCCAGAGCTCCCGTCTGGTCTCAAGCCTGCTCCAGAGCTCCCGTCTGATCTCAAGCCTGCTCCAGAGCTCCTGTCTGGTCTCAAGTCTGCTCCAGAGGTCCCGTCTGGTCTCAAGTCTGCTCCAGAGGTCCCGTCTGGTCTCAAGTCTGCTCCAGAGGTCCTGTCTGATCTCAAGCCTGCTCCAGAGGTCCCGTCTGGTCTCAAGTCTGCTCCAGAGGTCCCGTCTGGTCTCAAGTCTGCTCCAGAGGTCCCGTCTGGTCTCAAGTCTGCTCCAGAGGCCTTCCCCGTCGGAGAAGCTGCGCCAATGCCTCCAGAGGTGTCAGCGCCAGCTGTAGAACCTCTTATGGAGGGGGCGTTAACCTCAAAACTCTCTGCTTCTCCCTTTCTTCTGTCTCCTCTGTCCCTGTTCTCCCCAGGTCCCAGCCCATGATGCGGGTTCCTGCTCAGCCCTGGAGGGCCCTGGCGCCTGCTGTTGCGCCCTGGAGGGTCCCGGCGCCTCCTGCTCTGCCTCCGGTTCCACCCTGGAAGGCCCCGGTGCCTCCTGCTCAGCCTCTGGCTCCTGCTCCGGCTCCGCACTGGAGGGCTCCTGCACCTCCTGCTCCGCCTCCGGCTCCGCCCTGGAGGGCTCCGGCGCCTCCTGCTCCACCCTGGAGGGCTCCTACGCCTCCTGCTCTGCCTCCGGCTCCGCCCTGGAGTGCTCCGGCGCCTCTGGCTCCGCCCTGGAGGGCTTCGGCGCCTCTGGCTCCGCCCTGGAGGGTTCCGGCGCCTCCTGCTCCGCCCTGGAAGGCTTCCTCCTCTCAGTCTCCTGGCCCTCCCACCGCTCCCCAGAACTGTTTTGCTGTTGGAGCGTCTGGAAGCCGCTCCTTGGGGGGGGGGGCTATGTCATGAATCTGGTCGATGTTCCGTCGTCTGCCCACCACCAGAGGTCACCCTCACCTTATCACACACTGACTGTCGCATTACACCCCGGACTACATCTCCCAGTATCCTTCACGCTGATTGCGTCATCGCATGTGACCAATCAGCGTCACTATAAAAGCCCCGGTCTTTCCCCATGCAAGCCACGGAGTATTATTGTTGTGTTTATTGTCTTCAGCGTTTTCCTAGTTCCTAGTTCCTAGTTCCCTCGCCTGGCTTCCCCGTTTTGACTGTTCTGGACTATTGCTTGTTATAAGGATTATTCTTCTGTCGCACGTTATGGATTATGTTCGCCGTTGATCGACCCACGCCAGCCTCACGGACTTCTCTTGTGCATCCCTCCGTTATACCTGTTTGCTGTGATTTTGACCCTGCCTGTCTGACCATGTCTTTGCCTCGTCCATTAAATAAAAGCTCGCATTTGGATCCCCTCGCCTCTCGCCTCTCACCTCTCACTCCTCGTGACAATAACTGCTGGGTTGTTAATTGCGACTGTCCTGTCCAAGGGGCGGGGCTACACAAAAACAAAGCTAAAAAATGTTTGGGTTAAAAATAAAATAACCATGACATTTTGAAGTACATGTGCACACTAAAAGCAACTGATGCAAGCTGATAATCACTCCAGTTGGTCCACAAATGTGATTGCGTGAATGCTCTGTACCTCTCCCTTCTCTGATCACTTGCCAGATCCGAAACCCCATTTTGTTCCGGGTCGTCGCAATTTACAAATTAACAACTGGTTATAAGTAATGAAGTTCTCTACACAATGAATCTCTGACTTGTGGTCCTTGTGGTTATCGATTTTGTTTGCACTCCCATAGAACCGGGCCTGGTATGAACGTTTTGCAGTGGAGGGAAATTATAGTCTTGAATAAAAAATATTTAAATGATACCACTGTGTGACACTATGTTGTGTGCATTAATGCAAAATCAATATTTCCAAAAAATTTTTGATGCTCCCCTGTGACACTGTACTGCTCTGTAAGTTGTTACGAGGACCAAAAAAAGCCCCCTAAAAAAACGATGTCACAAAAACGTTACATTTTTAGGCTGGTCCAACTTAGTGGTCTAACGGTGCAAATTCCAGCTTGATTTAATGGTGAAGGAGTTCAATGTAAGATATGTACAATTTAATAATTTACTTCTGGAGCCATATTGAGGTACCAGTATCTCTAGAATGGAACTATATAGGGCCTTAACAATAAAGATGTCAAAATAAAAGTTTGTTAGGACTTGAAATCTAAAGCACCATAAGGATATTTTTAATACTTACTGAGTTACAGGCATGCAAACATAAATGAAAATCTTGAAAAGTGCTTTTTCTGTAACAAAGATCGCTAAAAGTCAACAGATTTTGCTAATAGACTTACCAATCTCTGTGTAAAAATAGTGATGCTACCATCTTTCTTAAGTAATTTTCAGTAATTTATTTTGACCTCCCTCTACAAAATAGAGGATAACTCAGTATAACTGTATCTGTGACATTTATTATTTTGGCTTTCATCATTTTACTTTTATATTTCTTCAGAAAAAAATATTGACAATCAACAATTTGAGCCAGGGACCTTGAGTTGACACGGAATCATACAATATATGTTTTTTTCATAACAAAAAGATTTATTGCACATCATTTGTTTAAGCCCTGATCCCATTCTGATTTGTCTCATTACTTTAACTGATTTTATGTTATTGACAAAATAGCTAACAATCTAACAGGTGAATAAATCTCTACAACCACAACTATTAAAAAAATGCTGGTGAGTGTGAATGATTCTCAGAGAGATGATTTACCCCAGTTTCTCCAGATTACAGTGAGGATCCTTTAGTCCATGAGAGAGCCGATTCATTCCTGAGTTCCCTAACTTATTCCCAAGCAGATCCAGTTCTCTCAGGTGTGAGGGGTTTGATCTCAGAGCTGAAGCCAGAGCAGCACAATCTTCATCTGTGACACCACAACCCCATAGCCTGTAAAGAACAATGACACTCTTCACTCTACCAGTTCAGGACCTTCAACTCACTGTTTAGCTCAGATAACCAAGAACTTCACAATCAGAAACAGACTTGATTAGCAGTAATTTGGTGGTGGCATGGTGGTGGTGGGGTTTCTATATTAATATGTGATCTTCATTGATGTACACACATACACACACCATTCACACACAGAAATCTGGGATGTCATAGTCCACACATAGAAAGATCAGGAGCACAAAAACTTGTCAGTGCTGCCCTGTGACTAATAATAAAATAGCTTCACTACTGAAAAGCTACATTATATTTCTAAGCAACGAGGTGGTAATGCTGCTGTTTTTTAAGTAATTAAAGTCAAAGCTTCACTATTAGTATAGAGAGGTGTTACACATACACAGGCAATTCACACAAGTAAAATCTCTGTGTCTAGGGTTAAGTATAAATACTAGAACATTATATTTTCTCTTTATGTAGTTATATTGGGGGCTTGATAAAATGCTATTTGAAGCAAACACAAGATAACATTGAAATCTAAATGAACAAGCACAATTTAAAGTATAGAATTAAACAGAACAATCAAGTGTTGGAACAAATAATTTAAAAATGAACAATAACGAATTGGCATTAAAACCTAAATTCTAGTCAGTTAGTAATTTAATTGTAATTTAAGAACTTAAACTGCAATAACATAAGTGTTACACACAACTGACATGGAAAAGACAGAATGTGCCGGAAACCTTCTGCCACACCACTGGATACTTTAATGTGTGGCCATTACACTGCTCATCTGAGTATATGAAGCTGGCACTTCTTTCATGTCTCTTGAATCACAATTTGGATTTGCTTTGTCTTCTTTCTTACAAAGACATCACATGCCATCTTACTTACTGGTTTAATGAAAAATTAAATCAAAAGGATAACAGTACTGTAATACTGTTGTTATGTTCTTCTTGTTGCCAGAATGTTTGATTTCTTCTTAATGCAAGGCTGTCGAAACCTGCTCTTTGAGGGCCTGTCCTGCAGAGTTTTGGCGCATTCAATTTCTCCTGGGAAGTTCATATTTATGAGAGTCCTATTTATGACATCAGGTATATTCAAGTCACTTTGGTCGAAACAAGATGATGATGTACCATCTACAAAATGATGAATAAAGGAAGTGCATAAGTGTGTTTTTGCTTTCCCTCTGTTTATTCAATTTATGAAGGTGCTGTAAACTGAATGATCATAGGCTGCATTTACACTGCAAGTTTTACAGATACAATCTTTTGACCATATCCAATTTAAGCATCAGATGAGCATCAGACCAACTGCAGCAATGAATAATTAAAGCCAATTTAAGATGATATTAGTCAAAATAGTTGAAAAATCATAAATACAAACACTAGTGGTACAATGTAATGGTTCATCACATTAGACCTATGGGTGGCACTGTTATCAAATCGATGTGGTGTGTTCTTTGTGAGGTGACAAAGTTTGGTGTCAATATATCAAAGCTTTGCAGAGATACAGCCACAGAGTAATTTTATCATCACACCTCAACTTTGTTCCATGCTATTCAAAAAAAAAAAAAAAAAACGCTTTTGACACGAAATCCATAACTTTTTGTCAGCACAGTCTGAAGATGATCTGACTCGATTTTGGTGAAAATCAGACAAACGGTGTACGAGGAAGCAGGTTTTACACAAAAATCAAAATGACGGACAGGAAGTTTGGCCAACTATAGCATAATTGGTATTTATGTTCTTGGCATGACCCAAGGTTCTGTGTGAGGTCACAATGGCACATACAAAGATATCAAAGCTTTGCTGAGATACAGTCTCAGACACAACATTTTGAGTACTATCAAGGCATGGTACTGAAGACTTGAGTTTCGTAATGATATGCCAGTGTGCTTGTTAAATAGGCTATAGCATTTAACAATAAAACGACCGCCGCCCAAAATGGCAAACATGGGAAAAATAGATATGGTTCGACTCGGCATGCTGCACTGAATCTAAAGATACCAGTTTAGTGATTTTTGGCCAAACCATTTAGAAGTTATGAAACTGCACCAAAACTAAGCACTCAGAGCCTCAGGTCATGACTATTATGACATATCCCAAGTTTTGATTTGAATATGACAGCGTTTAAGAAATATAGCCTCAAGTCTGATTTGACAAGCTTTTCGATGGATCTATCAAAAAGCTTCTGATATCTTTTTGCCAGCATGGACTGAAGATAATCTGAGCTAATTTTAGTGAAAATCAGACAAACTGTCTAGGATAAGTTTGAAAAAATTCAAAAACTATAAAAAATGTTGAAAAATCCTGACCGATAGAATTTTTTTAGTCCACTCGACATTAGCCAAAGAATCAGAGGAAATATAGAATTTTCCATCTAAACTTTACATTTCAAAAGTTATTAGCATAAACATAATTGCAAATTTGGACAGTTCGTAGAGCAAGACGGCTTGAGTTAGAGACTTTTAAATTTTCTATGGTGACAGACCGTCCTATATCTGTGTGCCATAACTTTCCTAGGTCTAGGCTGGTTGGCTGGTCCTAGCTGAATTAAGATGGAAATAGCTGATTTTAGCTGGTCTTCCAGACTGGCCAGGCTGGTTTTAGCTGGTTGTTCCAGCTGGTCTCCCAGCCTGACCAGCTAAGACCAGCCTGGAAGTGGTCAAAAACTCCTCTAAAACCAGCCTGCAGACCCGCTAAGACCAGGCTGGATGACCAGCCAAAACCAGCCAACCAGCTTAGGCTGGTTTTAGCAGTTTTTTTTTTCAGCAGGGATAAACTCAAGAGCAGTAGAAAAATAGGAAGTAGAAGAATACCAGTGGATACAATAGGTGTCATCGCACACAATAATTTCATAATAATACTTCAAGATGGTTCTTGTCACAAAATAAACTTTACAAGACGATCTGGACCCGACTCAAAGCAGAGAGGTCTTGTATCACCCTGAGTGCACAGCTAGCTGTGGTTTGTCCCTTCCATAAGTATAACATATAAACATTGTTTAAAACTGCCATTGAAGACTAAACAAACTCTTCAATTATTATTTTTTTGTCTTGTTTAGTTTATTTTGTAAACGATTAACCATATGAAGAAAATGGAGGATGCTGACACATTTATATAATCTTACCGCAATATCTCCAGGTTACAGCGAGGATCCTTCAACCCGTCAGAGAGCAGCTTCACTCCTGATGTTCCTAGTTTATTTAATGACAGATCCAGTTCTCTCAGGTGTGAGGGGTTTGATCTCAGAGCTGAAGCTAGAGCAGCACAACCTTCATCTGTGACAACACAATCCCTCAACCTGTAGAGATTAAAGATGCATGGTGAACTGATACCAGCTGCAAATATAGAATAAAATGTGTAAACTACAAATGTGATTTACAGAAGCAGTAACACATTCAAATATACATAATTAGAGGGCAAACAGTCCCAATCATACAGCATCAATATATAGAAAAAGACAGTGTTAAAGACATTGATGCTGTTAGTATTGATCGTGTCACATTCAATCCTTCATCACGTCTCACACACTGGCCTCTACAATCATCAACTCTCACACAAAAAACTTCCTCAGCTGCTTTAGTAAGTGTGTCTCACTGCCAGTAATGGGATTTTGTGACAGTATGTAACTTATGTTGCTTTGGTAAGAAAGCACATGCCAAAATCATAAATGATCATGTTTTATCAGTAAAGTGATTGTTGTCGGTGTGACTTACTGAACAGATCTGGATTCTTTAACCACAGGCAATAGCTTCTGCAGAACTTTATCTGCTCTATTTTGGGCTCCAATAAACTTTTTTACATCAAAAACATCCAACTTCTCCTCTGATGTCAGCAACACATAAACCAGAGCTGACCACTGTGAAGAGGAGAGTTTGGTTTCTTTTATTTGTCCAGATTTCAGATAATCTTGGATTTCCAGCATCAGTGAATCATCACCCAGTTCATTCAGACAGTGGAACAGATTGATGGATCTCTCTTGAGAGAGGTTCTCCCTGATCTTCTGTTTGATGTATCGAACTGTTTCCTCTTTATTGTAGGAGCAGCTTCCTGTCCGTGTCAGCAGTTTTCGTAAGAGAGTCTGATTGGACTCCAATGAGAGACCCAGAAGAAAACGTAGGAAAAGATCCAGATGTCCATTCTTACTCTTTAAGGCATTGTTCACAGCTGTCTGATGCAGACCAGATACTGAATTCATCCAGTTTACAACTTTACAGAAAAGATTTTGTTTGGTTTGGTCAAATACATTTGTGTATTTTTTTGTAAAGGAGTGGTGCACATATAGAGCTGCTAGATGTTCCTGGATGCTCAGATGAACAAAGCAGAAGACTTTCCCCTGATACAAGCCAAACTCCTCTCTGAAGATCTGAGTGCATAATCCTGAGTACACTGATGCTTCTGTCACATCAATGCCACACTCTCTCAGATCTTCCCCATAAAAGATCAGGTTGCCTTTCACAAGCTGCTGAAAAGCCAGTTTCCCCAGTTTGACAATCATGTCTTCATCCTTCACTGTCTTATAGTCCTTGTCATGTTTGATGTTGGTTTGAATGATCAGGAAGTGTGTGTACATTTGAGTGAGAGTCTTGGGAATCTCTCCACTTTCCGCTTCACACAACATCTTCTCTAAAACAGTGGCTGAGATCCAGCAGAACACTGGGATGTGGCACATGATGTGGAGGCTCCTTGATGACTTCAGATGTGAGATGATTGTTTTGGCCAGACTCTTATCATTGATTCTCTTCCTGAAGTATTCCTCCTTCTGTGGATCATTGAAGCCTCGTACCTCTGTCACTCGATGGACACACTCAGAGGGAATGAGATCAGCTGCTGCTGGTCTGGAGGTGATCCAGATTAGAGCAGAGGGAAGCAGATTCCCCACAATGAGGTTTGTCAGCAGCACGTCCACTGAGGCTGATTTACTTACATCACACAACCTCACATCACTCTGAAAATCAAGAGACAGACGACATTCATCCAGACCATCAAAGATGAACAACACTTTATATTCATCACTGGATATTTTCATTTGTTTTGTTTCAGGGAAAAAGATATGAAGAAGATCTGAAAGAAGGAGTGTTTTGTCCTTCATCAAGTTGAGTTCTCTGAAAGGAAGTGGAAATATGAACCAGATATCCTGATTCTCTTTCCCTTCAGCCCAGTCCACAATGAACTTCTGCACAGAGACTGTTTTTCCAATGCCAGCGATTCCCTTTGTCAGCACAGTTCTGATGGCTTTGTCTTGTCCAGGTAAAGGTCTAAAGATGTAATTGCATTTGATTGGTTTATCCTCCGTTGCTGCTCTCCTGGATTGTGTCTCAATCTGTCTCACTTCATGCTCATTACTGACCTCTCCACTTTCACTCTCTGTGATGTAGAGCTCTGTGTAGATCTCATTCAGGAGTGTTGGGTTACCCTGCTTTGTTGATCCTTCATACAGACACTGAAACGTCTTTATCAGGTTTGATTTTAATCTGCCTTGGACCTGTTGAAAGTCATGACTGAAAGACAAAAATAACAGGTTACAACTTAAATTAAAGAAGTTAAAGTGACAGTAAAATATATTTCTGTGATCATGTTCTACCCACTTCAGTTGTTCATGATCAGACAGGCTTCACCCCAGGGAGACACACTTTATTTGTTTTTTCATTCTGGGAAAGTTTGGGTTCAATTCTAGCTTTATCTCTAAGATTAGACTTCTTTATTCTTCTCCTATACCATCTGTACACACTAATGGTATGCGGTCACCTTCTTTCTCTCGTCATCGCAGGGCATGGCAGGGCTGTCCCCTGTCTCCCTTACTTTTTAATTTAGCTGTAGAACCTTTAGCTATCTGGCTTCATAGCCACAATGGCTTTGAGGGAATTAAACGACATGAATTAGCTCACAAACTTTCTCTATATGCTGATGACCTTTTATTATTTATTTCAAACCCTGCTACCGCTTTGCCTCCAATCTTGGATATCTTAGCCAAATTTAGTCAACTATCTGGCTACAAGATAAATTTACATAAAAGTTAACTTATTTTTTAATTCACAAGCTAAAAATCTTCCTCGATCTTCCTTACCCTTTAAGATAGCTTCTGATGGTTTCAAAAACTTGGGGGTCTTTATTACAAACTCTTACAATACTTTATTTGCAAGCAATTTTCAACCACTTGTGGATAAATCAAACCTGGGCATGTGTTGTGTAGATGGGCCTCTCTGCCATATAGGCTGCATTAACTTGGTCAAAATGGTTATTTTGCCTAAATTTCTTTACCTTTTTCAAACACTTACCGATTTGCATAAATCTTTCTTTAATGGCTTTGATAGTCTTTTGCGCTCGTTTCTGTAGGGAAATAAACCTGCTCACCTTAAGGAGTCAGTCCTGCAACTCCCTAAGCCTCAGGGAGGCTTAGAACTCCCCAATTTTCAGCAATACTATTGGGTCTGTAATATTCATAAGCTTCTTTTTTGGAACAGGGATAGCTACTCTGACAATTGCCCTCCCTGGGTGCATATAGAAACTTCTTTGATGAAGAGGGAGTTTTTGCATCTTTCTCCTTTTTAGCTAAAAAGTATAATTTACCCAGTCATCACTTATTTCGTTTTTTTCAAATCAGACGTTTTATACAGAAGTAGTTCCCTCACTTTCCTAATCGTCCCCCTGAAAGACATTTTGATCATTTCCTTGATTTGAATATTAGCCATAAACATTTAATCTCAGTTATTCATAATTTAAGAAATTCAATTATTGTGGACCCTACAGACATTCTTAAAGATACTTGGGAGCATTACCTAGGAGTTACTTTTACAGAGGATCTATGGCATAACATCATGACCCAGGTACACTCTTCTTCCTTATGTGCTAGGCATGGTTTAATGCAGTGTAAAATACTATTCAGAGCTCACTTAACCAATGCCTAGTTGGCTACATTTTTCCCAGACAGGAGCTTTGCCTGTAAGCATTGCAAACAGTCCCCTGCCAATCACCTGCATATGTTTTGGACATGCCCACAGCTGTGCAACTTTCTGGTCAGGTGTGTTTGATACATTCAATAAAGCTCTAAACACTAATATAGACCCTGATCCCACATTAGCCCTCTTTGGAGAATCCACAAGTATCCTTAGACTGGTGGGTTTGATCTCTGCCTATGAAATCAACATTAATAGAATAAAAAAATCATTGAGGTAATTTTACATTTAGACAACTCAAACTGTCTGTCTATGTATTTATCTATACACAAATGTTGTACCTCAGATCAGGTGATGTGTGTTTTCCCTTAAATTGACCCATAGACTGGTCACTCTTCATGCATTCCGGTGTGTTTGATCTCTGCCTATGGAATCAACATTAACAGAATTAAAAAAAAAAAAAAAATTAACATGTAAAGTTGACTTTACATGTAGACAATTCTCATATAGATATTTTATCTAGCTAGACAGCCAGACAGAAAAGTTGTACCTCATATTAGTTAATGTGTGTCCTCCAGTAAAATTAGGTGGGTTATTCAAAGAACCCTTCATGGATACACAGCTGGCCTCCAGTAAGTCTGATTCCTCCACACAGAATCGACTTTAGAATAGAGACAAGAAATCATAACATCTTTTCTTGTAGGCAAACATCACATATATCAATCCCTAAATCTGTCTTTTACTTTTGCCTTTTTTATTGCTGTGTTTGAGTTTCCCAAGAAGAGATGTGGTCATTTGTGCTACAATTTGGTTGAATCTAATGAGTGACAGTATTGTTCTGGTCCAGGTTATCATCGTGATGAGTGTCAGTAGATATTGGTAAAACATCACGACTGAAGCTCTGGATCAGCTGTGAGAAATAACCTCATACTTCGCTCAACTAGTATTTCAGGGTTTTATAATAGTGTGCTTGGGGTGTCACTGAGTTTTAAATGCTTCCAGAATTGTTTGGCCATTTCTGTATTTTGATAAGTGGGTATTTGCCAAAATCTGCTCTGCATGCTTTATTTGTTGTGAGCCTGTTGTATCTGTCTGTCTGTCCTCCTAAACAGAAATATACCTCTGATCAGCTGATGTTTCTCTTTCCTTTAGTGATTGTGGGCAATCCATAGACCTGTCACTCTTCATGGACACGCAGCTGGACTCCAGTGGGTTTGATCTTGCTCTGTGGAATCAACATTAATAGAATAGATAAGATAAGAATTCACATTTTACATGTAGACAAACCTCATATAAAGAATCTATCTATCTAGACAAAAATGTATCTCAGATCAGACGATGTGTGTCTTCCTTTAAATGTTTCTGGCTCATTCATAGATCAGTCACTCCTCATGGACACACAACCAGGCTTTGGTGAGTTTGATGTCTCCACACCAAAACAGAATAGAGACATAAACAATTAATATAGTTAATTTTACATAAATTCATACAAGAAACACTTCAGAAATGATGAAGAGTGATAACATCAGACAAGGATAATGTCACCCATCATCTGTCTATCTGCAGACACATGTGGTTTCTGATTATTTAGGAGTCTAGGCACCAAAGGACTGTATTTGTACTGATTTTCTTCTTACTATTATTCTTTTCCTGTCCTAAATTGTAGTTATATGCAGATCTTAAGTTGAAAAGATGATTCTGCAAGGAACAGGGACATTTCCTTTAAGGAAGCAAGGGATAACCAATTATATTTTAGTTTTGATGCCAGATTTTCAGTCAGAATTGTGCAACAGTCAGTCGCGTTTTTATGCATACCATAGGAACAAAAGAGAAGTGCTGTAAACTGCAAAAAGTCTGTGACTTCTCTTATAAACCTGTTCTCCTCAGACTCAACACTCAGGTGCAACAAGGAATGAGCACAACAGGCAGTTGTGGCGTAATGGTTAGAGAGTCTGACTTGTAACCCAAAGGCTGTGGGTTTGAGTCTCAGGTCCAGCAGGGATTGTAGGTGGGTGGAGTGAATTACCAGCACTCTCTCCACCCTCAATACCACAACTGAGGTGAGACCCTTGAGCAAGGCACTGAACCCTAGCACTGCAGCATTGGCTGCCCACTGTTCCGTGTGGGCATTCACGTTGTGTGTGTGTGCATGTTTGTTCAATACTTGCTGCTGTGTGTGCAATTGTATGGGTTAAATGCAGAGCACAAATTCTGAGTGTGGGTTGCCACATGTCACTTTCCTTCCAGACAATATCAGACAATGAGCCAAGCTGATAAGTTGATTTATCTGCGTTTTAAAATGCCTCTGGTCATAGAGCTTTTTAGTTGGATGCCAAGGCTTTTTAAAGTCAGAGAATTAGCGATTTCTCTGACTCCTTTGCTGGCTTCAATGCTGTAAACTAGACAGTTACAGTTAAATAAATCTGAATGCTAAGTTGTGTAAAAATGTGCATGTGACACTGATGCCAAAAGATCTCTAGTATATAGCTAAACACGTGAAACTAAGGCATACACAAAAATGATTTTTCTGTAAAGTTAGAAAATAAATAAATTAATAAAAAAAATACTGTGGAAAATGCTTTAACAGTGGCTCACGTTAAAAAGTATTTTAAAGCAATGCCAGCAAACCATTTTTACAGTGTGTTAATGGAACATATTTTCTATAACATTAGGATCATATGAAGTCTTTAAGGTACCTGCATTCTGGAGAAATATCCCCATCGCTGAACGTTTGTGTGTCCTCCATAATTCATTCAATCTTCATGGAGCTGCATGGGTCTGAGACAGAAACATTACTGTTGTGGGTGTGACATCTGAGGCTGAGACTACAGAAACACTGATTCAGACAAACAAACAAAAAAAAACTTACATGTGTTGAGGGGAATAAAGGATCGAATATTTTCCTACTTTGTAAAATATCATGGTTATACTGTAGTTTCAGTTTGGCTTGGAAAATAAAAATGTGAGGGCCACCATGGGGCAGCTGTGGCCTAATGGTTAGGGAGTCGGGCTTGTAACCGAAAGGTTACAAAACTGATAGTGGGTGTGTTAGATTTATAGTGTGCAAATAATCAAGCATTGACAA
Organism: Labeo rohita; assembly: GCF_022985175.1. Classification (NCBI taxonomy): domain Eukaryota; kingdom Metazoa; phylum Chordata; class Actinopteri; order Cypriniformes; family Cyprinidae; genus Labeo; species Labeo rohita. Next base: position 33,134,664 of record NC_066887.1, read on the forward strand.
TAATCAGTTGTATTGGCGGCACCGAAGGGCATCCAAATAAAATTCTGCTTAGTGCCCCATAAAGGCTTGGGCCGGCCTTTGTCATTTTGCTTTACTGACTAACATTTGTTTATTTATCTCGCTATTTAATAATTACTTACAATTAATATTTGTAATTATTAGGTAAGATGGCAGCGCATGATTACACAGTGGTTTAGTGTTCTCAGTTTGTAGTTCTGTTTTGTGTGTTTTGTTTGTTAATTCAGACACTGAACGCTGTTTTTTAATTTGGAAAAGCTGCACTTTTGGATATTGGGAGGCGATGCCAACTTTATGCACCCACAAAACTGGACTTTATACCACTGGAGATTCAGTGGACCTGCGAACATCCCGCATAAGTGGCACAGGAGGCAGAGAAGGGAGCAGAGGCAAAAGCAGGGCAAGAGAGGCGGTCATCATGCTAAGCTGCATGCTAACCCACATAGAACAGCCCTTCCAAATTTTTTTCTCACAAATTCCCGGTCAATCGTCAACAAGATGGATGAGTTATGGCTGAGGATTAGGTTGCGCGGTATGGATAGCTGTGTGATGATTGTCACAGAGACTTGGCTTAATAACAATATACCCGACGAGGCTATTGAACTGGAGGGCCGCTCCATGTACCGAGCTGACAGGACGGCAGCCTCTGGTAAGAGAAAAAGCGGTGGATTATGCATCTATGTTCATGATAATTGGTGTACTGTAACAAATGTAATTAGAACGTACCGCTCACCGGATTTGGAAATCAGTGAAATGCAGGCCGTTCTACATGCCAAGGGAGTTTTCTGTTTTTCTGATTACTGCTGTTTACATACCACCACTGGCTAATGTCAGGTCAGCACTGGAGAAGCAGAGGCCCACCAGAGGCCACTCCCACGATAGTTGCTCGACATGAGCGTCTTCCCTCAGATCAGCTGTAACAGTCCGACCTCCATTGTTTCAATGCTGAAGCAGGAATGCAAGTTAGACAAGAATATCTCAGATTGAGCGATTGAGGTGTTGTCTTGCTGGTTGTAGTAATAAATATAGTGGTCATCATTTACTCCCAACATCTGAGCCGCTGAAGATGCAGTGGATTATGTTTGTTTGTGAAGGGAATGCGCCTCCCAATCTACATATATCAGTCTATGTTCGAGCAAATCATTTGTGATCCAGCTTCAGTTACAGCAAAAGTGAGTATAAGGGTTTTTTTTATAAATCTCTGCAATCACCTTTCCTAATAATATGCTAGTTAGTAAGTTTCAAGGCTGAACACGCTAAATGCGGTTAAAGTCAACAATTTCTCAGAGCAGCTCACCACTCCACAGAGAGAAGAGAGGGGTGGGGCAAGCAGAGCTCATTTGCATTTAAAGGAAAAATCCCTCAGAATGGGATAATTTTTGCAGAGCTCATTTTGACAAGGTAAAAAGGGTGTTTTTACACAACCACTGAAAATTTTTAACCAAAGTATATTATAGACTTTTTTTCATTAAAACCCCAAAGAATCATATCAACTTGTGGAAAATGGGCATCCGATGACACCTTTAAATCCTCTATTATTGTACCTGTGTCTAAAAAGTCAGCTGTTACCTGCCTCACTGACTGTTGCCCAATGGCTTTGACCCCTGTCAATATGAAATGCTTCAAGAGGCTTATTCTGCAGCACATTAAGAACATTATATCCCCGGAATTAGACAGCTACCAGTTTGCTTACGGGGAGAATTCATCTATGCAAGACACAGTCATCATAGCACTCTACACAGCCCTTTCCCATCTGGAGATGTCAAATACATATGTCAGGGTGCTATTAGTCAATTTTAGCTCCGCTTTTAATACAGTAATCCCCCACAAACTGGTACAGAAACTCTACAATTTGGGCCTGTCCACCTCATTGTGCTTACAGATCAAAGACTTTCTAACCAACAGGCCACAAGTACTAAGAATAGGGGACAACACATCGCCTGCCCTCATTCTGAACACAAGAGCTCCACAAGGATGCATGCTCAGTCCAGCACTTTTTACTGTCTTCACACACGACTGCACCTCTATCCATGCCTCCAACACTATTGTGAAATTCACAGGAGATACCACCGTAGTGGGTCTCATTCGAACAATGATGAGACTTTATACAGGGAGGAAATCCATCACCTGGACCTGTGGTGTTCAGCAAACAATCTGGTTTTGAACACCAATAAGACCAAAGAGGTTATTGTGGACTTCAGAAGGTCCGGAAGGACAGCACATGCACCACTGCTCATAGAGGGGGTAGAAATGGAGCGAGTAGAAAACATCAAGTTCCTGGGTATCCACATTTCAGCGGCCCTAAACACCACCCACCTGGTTAGGAAATCTCAAAGACTTTTCTTCCTTAGGAAGTTAAAGCAGGCTGGACTCTCCTCTCGGCTGCTGTCACAGAAAGCATCCTATGCTATTGTGTAACTGTGTGGTATGTCAGTTGCACAGCACAAGACAGGAAGGACTTGGCCTGGGTGATTAAGACTTATTTGATTGATTGTTGGGGATCCACTTCCAGATCTGGGCTTGGTCTATGCAGAAGCGCTTATTAAGCCACCAAGAGAAGCCTCAACTCGGCCAGATCTTCTGGAATGTACCGCTGGCTCTAATGTCTCTATAGTGGTTAAACATGAGATATAATTGGTTTTGGGGTAAATCTAATGGGCAGTCTTTGGTCTCATTAATCTATTATTTGTTCCAGAGAAGATAGTTTTGGCAAAATCTCATGTATATTGTGGCAGGACAATGTAAACAATATAAACAAAAGTGTCCAAAAGGGGAAATAAAAGTGTCCAAAATAAATAGGGGATCTGGTGTCCTCGAAGTGCAGGGGTTCCATGAAGGAGGGGCAGTGTTCAGAAGGGAAGGGTACAGGTAAGGGGCGGAGTCTGGCGGCCGCACTCGCTCCCCGCCGAGGTCCATGGCACGAGCGTGCATGCACGTGGAAGAGAGCGGTCTCCTGAGGAGAGGCGCCCTCGCCATTTTAACAGCGGTGGTGATGAGGCTTCATTCACATCAGGTGTGCCTCATCACACACCGCCAGACCTGGCTGTTTCAGCGCCCCTCCTCTCTCGCATGCCCACTCCCGTCGGTAGCCTGGTGAAGGGCAGCGATTACGGACAGGGTGACAATGATAATTAGGGGGGAGGCAGCCGACTCGTCACAATATGTAAATTCAATACTGTATATCAGAAAGCCTTTACTTTTGACTAAATTGCCTAGCAGTTTTTTTGATGGCTGTTTTTGTTGTTGTTGTTTATTAAATATTATTATTCAATAAAAAAATATTTTATATAAATAATATATTTAATAATAGTGTTTAGTATTGAAAAACTGTGCGTGTGATGATGATTTTAGTTACATTGTTCTGCCTTGAGTCAGCAGTAAAGAAAGGACTTTGGTAAAGACTTTTATACTAAAAAGTTCTAAAGGTTTTTAGCTCAACAATAGCTTGAAGCAGCAAATAAATGCACTGAGCAGCAAAATCACCCTTTACAGATGAAAGGATTTGAATGTTACCACAAACATAACACTTTCATCATGAATATGAATAATGAATGCTCTATTAGATGCAAGTACGTTAATCACACTCGCTCAGTCCATCTCTCTCTCTCTCATAATACTCATACATGATACAGTGAGGTTTTAATGTAGTAATACAATAAGCTTTCAATGAAGCAACTCAACATTCCTTTGTTAATAGTTCTAAAGTGACATTTTGGAATTAGTAATGGAGGCTTGAGCTCAGCTGTTCAACTGTCAAACTTTGATTTGATTCTGTGGTGGAAGGAAGTAGTTCTGCACAAAAGAGGGCACTCATGCTGTCGAACTGTTGCATAAAATAATATCACGTGAGCAGACTTGAGATATGGCTGTATATCGGCACGCTAATAATACCTGCAGTCTCATTTAATCATCCCTAATGACAGTAAAATGTGCTCAGATTATTTCTGACGAATAAACAATATTAAAACAAGACATGGTTTGTAGTACTTATTATTGACGTCTATTTTGGAAATGTATTGGGAACATACAGAGAAGGATAGGTGAACTTCTCCAAACCAACAGAGTGCGTTCTATTTACGTAAAGAAAACTTTTCAAATAACCAGCAGAGAACCTTAGTAGAAAATGTTATATTTTAAATGGTCATTCATGGATCATAATTATTACACATATTATTTATTACCAAAATGAACTTAACTTACAAGTAAGATGAACTATTCTTGAAAACGTAACCTGGCTGCCTTAAAAATATAAGTTGATTCAACAAGAATGCTTAGTTTAGCCCATTTTTATTCAGTCTGCACAACTTATAATTAAAAATTTATTCAACAAAATGGTTAGTTTAAACAAGTAAATATTTGTTGGTCTCACTAATTTTGTGTTGTTTCAACTTGCATTTAGGTTAGCACAACTTTCTCACCTTGCTGGGCTAACTAAAAACTTAAAAGTTGACTCAGCTTTTTTCAGCTTCACCTTTGTTGCCCCAACTCTTAATTCCAGGTTTAAGGAACTCCAACATATGTATAAACAACATAAGTTTTTTAGCTTATTTAACACAACATTTTAAGGCAGCCAGGTTACAAATTATTTTAAGTTGAATCAACTTGTTTGTTTTTACAGTGTAGTTATCAATACACAGTCAATGCACATTATGTGTTAATAATTACTAGAAACTAGTGTCTATCCTACTTAAACCCATTCAAACATACTGACAGTGCAGAGTTGTTTGGAATTATTGAGAGATACACGAATCACATGACCGTGTAGCGGCGAGATCAAAGCATGTCACAACTCTACATATGGAGTTACATGGAGTGTGAAAAAGTTTATTACAGAAAAACTAAAAGGTGATTTAAGCGACTAACAGAGGTGGCAAAAGTACACGCATCCTTCACTCAATACTCATGTTTATACAAATACTCTGTTAAAAGTACTGACTACACTTTTTTACCCAAATTAAAGTAAAGAAATATGGGCTCAGACATGTACTGAAGTAAAAAGTGTTAGTGTCACGCTGGTAACTGGACCTAACATCATATTGACACATTAATACAAAATAACTTTTAATATTTAAAATTTGTTAGCTAATGAATGTTTTAAGGCTAAACAACCACCATGTAGAACAGGGCCGGACTGGGACAAAATTTCAGGCCAGGCCATTCACCCACAACAAATTCTGAAACCATGGACAACCCTATTTTTTTGTATGGCCATCACATTTAAACATGTTTAAAACATTAGGCTGGAGCCGTGCAAAATAAGAAAATGGCTCTCTCTTGAACTGCACCTTCACTTCTATTTTCCTTTTCAGTCTCTTCATTTTCCATGATATCTCTCTGCATCTCACTGTGGTTGTGCTTGCTTTTTTCACTAATTTTCTTGTACTTGTCACTTATCCCATCAGCCATTTACAGTTACGAACAGAACTGTTTCCACCTTGTTGCAAAACAACCACCTCATTATATTCTATTTCCAGTAACAATTTTCAAAGTTCAATTTAAGGTAAGGATTATGACCAGGTGTTGTTGTTTTATCTTAAAATGGCTTAAATACTATTTCACAGAACTATATTTTCTAAATTGCCTAAATGTCCAAATTAGTATACAATAATGATTACATCACGACAATATCTTTACACAAAAATACTAATGCTGAATTATCGTGAGTTATATTTTTCTCTTACCAAAATTAACCATGGCTTATTACAGTAAAAGTATAGTAACCATGTTTTTTTTTTAATTATTTTATTTTATTTTATTTTTGGTGGATTAGTTACAATCGGTTTTAATGTACAACAATAGTTTTACTACACATCTCATGGTTAGACTATGGTTAGTGTAGCAAAACCATGGTTCATTTGTGGTTACCATGGTTTAACTATAGTATAGTGTAGTATTTGGTTTTAATTTCGTAAAAGTTGTGTTCTGCCCTAGCTCCCTCTGAACATATTACAAAACGATGTTTTCTAACATTTGTTTTCTAAATTAATACTGTAACTTTACAGAAGATAATAATGATGTCCTTTAGCATAGAGTAATGATATGAGTGATGATAGTAATTTAGTTTAGTTTCGTTTATAGTACTACTACTGTAGTTTTGGCTTTGTTTACTTAGTTAAGCATTAAACTGCTAGCAACTCTTAGCAGCCTGTTTACAGATGAAACTGACCTGCACTTGAAGTCTTGAACAGGTCAGTAGTTTTGCCTCTCTGATCCACCCAGGCGCTTCCACTGTATTCTCGAGTCACTTGCAATGCGCACTCTGGTAGAAACCGTTTGGCGGAGACGCGGAGCGCGTGCGAGCCGAATTGCGTTGCCAGTAAAGACGAACTAACCGATCCTTGAGTTATTAGAGATTTGTTATCGAATGGTGATCCATCAAATGCTGATTACAACTAAAGTAACGAGCCTGGTTTGAAAATGTAATAAGTAGAAAGTACAGATATTTGTGTAAAATGTAAGAATCAAAAGTAAATAGTAGTAAAAAAAATAAATAGTGAAGCATACTGATAGCAGAAAATCTACTTAAATACAGTAACGAAGTATTTGTACTTGGTTACTTCCCATCTCTGCTGACCAAGAGCCTGGCTTGGTCTGGTTCACCCAAGCTCAGGTGTCAAGCTACCTACCATCATGGTTATGACTATTTTGTTTGCAGTTACATCGAGAAGATCTAGGCCTAGAAACCACACGAAAGTTACATTTTACGTCTTAAATGTATACGTTAAGAAGAAATATAAAAATAACGTTCTTGTCTCAGATTTGGCATCTCTTAAATTCTCTGCCTCTTTTCCATATATCACTGGTAAACATTTTTTCGCAACTTTGCCGTTTTAAAAGGATACGTTAAGGTTTACTTATTTATCTTGGGTAATCCAAATACGTAAAGGCAATAAACACATTACGTTAAGTGTATTTCATGGTTACTTACGTCAACGAAAAAGTTCTATGCTCAGTTTTCCGATTCACACATTTTCACTGTCCCACCGTAACGATGGCTCCTGAAAATCTAGTTTCACTTTCATCCTGGTAGCAAAATATGGTATCCATTTATGAACGTCCCGTTTCCCCTCATGTACCGGTAGCAGCGTCCTCCAGGTTTACATGACGTTTTAAATCGCTTATTTCTGCAAAAACCTTAAATAACTTTATTTCTAAAACGTATCACGCGTATATGTTTAGCCAACTGATCACATGTTTTACCGTTCTGCAGCCCAATAAAAATTGATTTAATCTTTAAGATGAAATCTACAATTAGTATTATTATTATTAGTGATAGTATTATAAAATTTTATTTGTCAGTGTTACAGAGCACATTATCAACCCTCGAATGGAAAACATTATAAAAAAGCCATTACAAGTTTTAAACCTCTGTTAAAGCCGTTAAATATCTTTCAAATGTAATTTCAAAAATCTGCAGAAAATGTAACTTTAATGTTTCTATAATTTCTTTCGTGTTTTTCATTTTGCTGACATCTTGTTAGACATGGCCCTCTATTTGTCCCTTTCCTCAAAACTCTTCCTGAAGAAGTGGTTATGAATCATGAAACCACTATGTTTCATGTTCATATAAATCTCATAGGATAAAGGATTCATCAACTGAACGAGCTCATATTTTTATTAATGAAGACTTTTCTGAGGCTCTTTAGTTGAGAAGAAAGGAACTAATTCCTTGAAAGGGCCATCCTGAAATATGACAAGTTAGTCATCTTGCCCAGAACTGGAAATATTCAAACACAGACTCAACGCAGTGTTAGAATGATATTGTAACTATTATTTGTACAATTTACTCATTGTCTACTGTTATGTTAGGAAGCAGGCCAATTTTAAATGATCTCTTTTATCATGGTTGTCAAAAAAAATATATGTAGCCTAAGGAATAAAACTCATGAGGTGGCGAGAATATGTAATTCAGATAACATTTAGTATCTAGACCCAACTATGAGTAATCTTGAGCTCATGATTAATGGTTATAAACTGTATAGGAAAGACTGGGATAAATATGGTGGTGGAGTAGCTTTTTATATTAAGGAACATTTTGGAGTGATTTTAAGGAAAGACATGAATAGTTATATTGAAGTCATATGGGTTGAGATTTCTGTTCCGCAATTTTAGTTGGTTGTTGTTATCGGCCTGCTAATGTGCAGTATTTGGACAGCATATGTAAAAATATGGATAGGGTAACAGGAAAATAAGGACATATTTTTATTGTGATTTCAATATTGATTGGCTTTCAAAAACCTGCTCATTAACAAAACAAAACAAACAAACAAAAAAAAAAAAAAAATCAATGATTGGTTTGTAATCTTACACAGATGATTGCTCAACCAACAAGAATAAGCATGAGGATTTACAATGTTAGTACTTCTAGTCTCATTGACCTCATATTCACCAACATTCAGGAATTGTGTTCTAAGGCAATATCAGTCGCAGTTGGTTGTAGTGATCATAATTTGATCGCAATAACCAAAAAGACAAAAATTCCCAAATCAGGAACTAGGATTGTACTATCTAGGTCATATAAAAGAGTCAAACAAGATTTGTTTGTTAACGAAGTTTAGAGTGTGCAATGGACTGAAGTATGTCAAGAAAAAGATGTTAATGTAGCTCTTAATACCTTTATGGATATAATAAATAAGATAATCAGGTCAATGGTAATCTGAGGTCATTAATGCTTCAAAGAGACAAGGCAAAGGAGGCTGCACAAAAATTAGGAAATGACTGTAACAAACAATTATACCGTAGGTTAAGAAACAGAGTTACAAAATTTAAATTATATATAAAAAAAGAGGCAAAGTTATAAGCCAAAAATAAGAAGTGCAGCTGGCGATAGTAAGAAAATGTGGAAAACACTAAATGAAATAATGTGTAGGAAAACAAATAATGTTCAAGGGTGTGTGGAAAATGAGCTTATCATTAAACCCTTATGTTAATTATTAGCTAATTATTTTAACACTATTTCATTAACAAAGTGAATAATTTATGATCTAGCATGTATAGCAACAAATTACAATTAGTGAGTAATCCTATTGTAAAAATGATAAAAGATAAATTGTGCTTTTTTAATTTTTGTCCCATTGATCAAAATATAGTAGAACAGATGTTGCTTTCAATTTCAAATGACAAATCTTGTGGAGTTGATCATTTGGATAGTAAATTCCTAAAAGTAGTAGCTAATCAGCTCTCAACCAATTTGTCATAAATGTTTGCTGAGTAGTATATATCCGAATCTTTGGAAAGAATCTAAAATTATATCATTACTTAAGGGAAAAACTGACTTTGCAGGTTCTAATTGTAGGCCTATAAATGTACAAATTTTCAAAAAGATACAAGTTTTACAGTACTTTAGAATTAATGGATTACTTACTAATGTACAACATGCTTACAGACCAGGACGCAAGTACTGCTCTTATACACATGACAGATGAATGGTTAACATGTCTAGACGACAGGAAATTGGTCGGTGCTGTTTTAATAGACTACACAGCAGCTTTTGTTGTTATTGACCATGATATTAAAATGCTATGGTTTTTCACTTACAGCTCTTGATTGGATAGTTGTCTTTCAGAGAGTGTTTTGTATTGAATTTTTTTCAGAAGCTAAAAATACCTATTGTGGTGTCCCACAAGGTAGCTGTTTAGGTCCATTATTGTTTTCTATCTTTTCTATAAATTATTTACTATATGTTGTTGATTGGGCTAATATATAGTTATATGCTGATGATTCTACATTGTTTTCTGTGGCACATACATTAACTGAGCTTCAGGAAAATTTAAGTGATTACGAAGTGGGCTCGAATTAATAAACTGATTTTAAATATAGAAAAAATGAAATGTATTGTTTTTACGCTGCTGATTTGAATTTATTGTTATTTCATCTCACATTGTTTTGTGGACCCCAGGAAGACTAGCAATCACTTTGTGGAAGATAATGGCAATCCAAATAAACAAAAAATAATCTAGTGTCAAAGTTACATTGTTATGTTACAGCCTTATTCCAAAATGGATTAAATTCATTACTTTCCTCAACATTTTAAAAACAATACCCTATAATGACAATGTGAAAGAAGTTTGTTTGAAATCTTTGCTAATTTATTAAAAAGAAAAAAGAAAAAAAGTACTCACAGCCTTTGCTCAATGCTTTGTTGAAGCCACTTTCTCCCATTCGTCTTTGCAGTACCTCTCAAGTCAAGCATCAGGTTGAATGGCGAGCGTCAGTGCACAGCCTGATGTTTAATCGGGTTCAAGTCTGGGCTCTGGCTGAGCCACTCAAGGACATTTACAGAGTTGTCCTGTAGCCACTCCTTTGTTATCTTGGCTGTGCGCTTAGGGTCATTGTTGAACCGTCAACAAGATGAACCGTCGCCCCAATCTGTGGTCCAGAGCACTCAGGAGCAGTACATTGCTGTATTCATCTTTCCCTCAATCCTGACTAGTTTCCCAGTTCCTGCCGAAAAAACATCCTCACAGCATGATGCTGCCACCACCATGCTTCACTGCAGGGATGGCATTGGTTTCCTCCAGACATGACGCTTGGCATTCAGGCCAAAGATTTCAATCTTTGTTTCATCAGACCAGAGAATTTTGTTTCTCATGGTCTGAGAGTTCTTCAGGTGGGGCTATCATGTGCCTTTTAAAGAAGAAGTCCACTTCAGAACAACAAATTACAAATAATTTACTCACCGCCTTGTCATCCAAGATGTTCATGTCTTTCTGTCTTCAGTCGCAAAGAAATTATGATTTTTGAGGAAAGCATTTCAGGATTTTTCTCAATATAATGGACTTCATTGGTGCCCCGATTTTGAACTTCCAAAATGTAGTTTAAATGCAGCTTCAAAGGGCTCTAAACGATCCCAGCCGAGAAAGAAGTGTCTATCTAGCGAAATGATCAGTCACTTTTTACGCACAACAGCTTGTGTAGCACAGGCTCTGGGATGCGCGTTCTTGAACGATTTGTACTTTTTGAACGAATCTTTAATGTGACCCGGGAAGAACGAGTCGTCACGGGGAGTGATTTGTTCAGTCACGTATGCGCAACATCCTATTAGGTTCTGTAATGGAATTAGTTCACCTGTTTCGAGTCTTCAGGTTTTTCGAGTCGTTCGTTCATCTTATGGGGCTGTCACATAATGAACAAATAACTCGAACCCGAAGACTTGAGAGATGAACTAATCAATTCTTTTTCCGGCTCACACTGCATTGGTTAAACTTATGGGGCTGTCACATGATGAACCAACGACTCAAGCCTGAAAACTTGTCAGATAAGAGGAGAGGTGAGCTAGTCATAGACTAAAGACCCAGGTAAACAATGAACTAACCTTTCTTTTTCTTATAGCATTATAGTTTTGTCAAAAAGTTAGAGAATGGTGATCTTATTTTCTCCTACAACTTCAGAATCGTCCATGCATCGTTATACCTTTTTTTTTGTAAACAGCATTAGACTTACTTGCTTTTTTCCGCTTTTTTGTGTTCGTTTTGTGATCGCTGGGTCTGTAGTTCCGCCTACGTGAACGTGAACGTGCATCCCAGAGCCTGTGCTACACGAGTTTTTGTGCTTAAAAAGTACACAAATTTTTATTTTCCGAAAAATGACCAATCGTTTCGCTAGATAAAACCCTTCTTCCTCAGCTGGGATCGTTTGAAGCTGCATTTAAACTACATTTTGGAAGTTCAAAATCGGGGCACCAATCAAGTCCATTAAACGAAGAAAAACCCTCAAATGCTTTCCTCAAATACCATAATTTCTTCACGACTGAAGACAGAAAGACATGAACATCTTGGATGACAAGGGGGTGTGTAAACTATTTGTGAATTGTTGTTTTGGAAGTGGAGTTCTCCTTTAATGAGCAGTGGCTTCCGCCTGGACACTCGACCATACAGGCCTGATTGGTGGAGTGCTGCAGAAACGGTTGCTCTTCTAGAAGGTTCTCCTCTCTCCACAGAGAACCGCTGGATCTTTTTCAGAGTGATTATCGGGTTCTTGTTAGGGCTGTGAATCTTTGGCAAAACATTTCTATTCAAGAACAATATTTGCAAATTCAGAACGTTTTGCTTCGAGATGATTTACAATAAAATGTAATGCGATCCGATTAACGATTAGAGTGGACCTCACATCATATTTACACATTAATACAAAATAACTTGCATTTAAAATTTGTTAGCTAATGAATGTATCAAGGCTGAGCAAACACCATGTAGAACAGGGCCGGACTGGGACAAAATTTAAGGCTGGGAAATCTCACACTCATCCAGGCCATCCCATTCAATGACAACAAATTGTGAAACCACAGAGATTTTTTTAGTATGGGGCCATGCAAAATAAGAAAAAAGAGCACTGTCTCCACCTTGTTGCAACCTCATTATATTCTATTTTCAGTAACATTTTCAATTTAAAGTATCACATTATGATAAGGTGTTATTGTTTTATCTTAAAATAGCTTAAATACTATATATTTAACAAAAGTATATTTAAGGAGTTCAGATGCAAAGCCCCCTAAAAGCCATCTCGGGCCAAAAATGAGATAATGATACTGAGTGAATGCTCTCGACACATATTATACGTCCATCAAATACTTTTACTTCAAACTCGCTAAAATCCCAGCCTCAGCCCAATCAGAATTACCGGTATTTAGGTAGAAACCTATACATCGGAGCATGATAAAAATGCATTTTTTAAAGAAAGACGTCAGATGGATTTAGAGGCTTTTGCATCTGAACTCTTCATTTTGTTAATTGCCTAAATGTCAAAATTAGTACAATAATGATTACATCATAACAATATCTTTACAGAAAACTCCTAATACTGAACGTTATTGCATTATCATGAGTCATATTTTTCTCTTACCAAATTTCTCTTAATTGATTACAATCTGTTTTAATTTACAACCATATTTTTACTACACATCTCATGGTTATAGTTAGTGTAGCAAAACCATGGTTCATTTGTGGTTACCATGGTTTAACTATAGTAATCATGGATTTTGATTTTAATTTTCATAAGTGTTGTATTATCTGCCCTAGCTCCCTCTGAATGGACAAAACAATGTTTTATAATATTTGCTAAATTACTACTGTAACTTTACAGTAGATAATAATGATGTACTTTAGCATGGAGTATTTTGAGCGATGATAGTAATTCAGTTTTGTTTATTAATATAAACTATTCGTTTATAATACTGTTGTAGTTTTGTCTTTGTTTAATTAGTTAAGCATTAAATTGCTAGCAACTCTTAGTAGCCTGTTTACAGATAAAACTGACCTGCACAGGTCAGTAGTTTTGCCTCTATGATCCACCCGGGCGCTTACCTCCATTCTTGAGTCACTAGAATGATTAACTTACTTTGATAGAATAGAAACCGTTTGGAGACGCGGAGTGCGCACGAGCCGAATCGCGTTGCCAGTAAAGACTAACTGATCTATGATTTATTAGAGATTTGTTATCAAATGGTGATCCACCAAATGCTGATTAAAACTAAAGTAACAAGCTTAGTTTGAAAATGCAAGAAGTAGAAAGTACAGATATTTGTGTAAAAATGTAAGGAGTAAAAGTAAAAAGTAGTTAGAAAAATAAATAGTGAATTAAAGTACTGATACCAGAAAAATCTACTTAAGTACAGTAACAAAGTATTTGTACTTCATTACTTCACATCTCTGATTTGCAGGAGCATTTAAATGCTTCCCCTAGGTTCTTTATATGGTTAGTCAGGGGGCAAATTACACTACAGCCTTAATGGAGTCAGAGAGTGAGGGCAAAAAATAAAAAAACAAAACAAACAAACACTTCTGTCCACTGTTAGATGTTAGTTTAATGATGCTGTGGCATGACATAGCATATGTAGAAATTTACCTAAGTGAAAAGCAATATATTTAAAATACGTTTATTTCAAACTAAGTATAATTCAAATCTGATATATCCCTCTAAACATAAATATGTATATATATATATATATATATACATACAATTAAACTATATTTGGAGTACTACATGTGCACAATTCACACTCCTAATATTAAGCTTAAAATGTGTTTTAATGTCACTATTGCTGAGGACTGTATGATATTTTAATAAAAATGCTCTTTAAATGCAAGATATTTAAAATGTACCAGAAATATACTTGCAATAGTTCCACAATCAAATATACTTCAGTCCATCTTTAGTTGGACTTGAGCACTATATTTCTAATTAATCACATTTTATACCAGTTTAGTATTTTTATTTTTTTGTTAAGAACATAAATATGTAAATTTATTTGTATACTTGGCAATAAATAGATTTATTTCAAAAACATTTTAGTATGCTTATTGGGCTATTGGGCTTACAATGATTGGGCTCAGATGATGTGTGAATTGGCTAAGAATAGAACAAAGCCATTCGACACAAAAATTATGCTGCCTGACAATTTACATTGCACGTCACATGTCGTAGGGGAAAAAAATGAAGAGTGAAACTTCTGAGCTGTGATCAAATGTTTTGGACAGAAAATGTGTTTGCGGTTTCAGTCAGCCTGACAGAAAAACAGCTTGCGTTTTATCTAGTAGCAGGACACTCTGTGCCCCACTTATCTGTTTCCAAGGCTAAGCATCAGTCATAGTATGAAGTAGGGAGGTTTGTGAATAAATTTGTTGACGCAACAGACAGGTGTGAGACAGGTGTTGGTGTGAAACACAGCAAGACTTTAGGGGCATTTAGTGTTTAAGCAAGAGTTTAGGGGCTACATTAATGTCATGCAAGTATGACATTAAAGTAGAAAGAACTGTGACCCCTATTGACGAAAGCACAAAAGAAAATCATTGCATGGTAAATATTTGCGCCTCAGACATGCACCCTGCTGTGGCAGAGGTGCCTCCTAAATTGTGGGCAAAACACAAATATGATGTGGGTTTGATCAAGGGATGTGAACAGGTTGTAATCACTCCAAAATCTGATTATAGGCCGTGTCAACAGCAGTATCCTCTGAAAGCAGAGTTAATACTGGGTATAAAACCAGTATTTGAGGCATTATGGGAAGAGGGCATAATGGTGCCATGTAATGATTTTCCAGTGCGCACTCCAATCTTTCCTGTGAAAAAGATAAGGGATAAGTGCCAACCTACAGAATGGTGTTTTATCCAAGATTTACAAGCAGTGAATGCAGCTGTCAGACAAAGGGCCCCCTCAGTGCCAAGTCCATATTCAAACTTGTCATAAATTCCGCAAGAGGCAACATTCTTTTCAGTGGCAGACTTGGCTAATGCATTTTTATCATGCCACTGGACAAAAACATTGGCTACTAGTTTTCATTTGAATTCAATGGCAAAAGGCTATAAATGTAAGCGTTTGAGTCAGGGTTTTTCAAACACCCTCTACAATAGATAAAGAAGCGTTTCAAAGAAGCCTAGAACCTTTGACCCTGACAGCTGGAACTGCTTTGCTACAATATGTGGAAGGTTTATTAGTTTCTTATTAGTAGAGATGAATACACGTGTGGCTGACACTGTCTCTCTCCTGAAGTATCTAGCTCAGGAGGGCCACAAAGTCACCCTGTCAAAACTGCAGTTTGTAAAACGACAGGTTACATTTTTGGGTCATGTCATAACACCCAAAAGTAAGTCCCTATCTGACAAAAGAGTACAGGCCATAAAAGATTTACCAAAACCAATCACAAAGAAACAAACATTTCATTTTTAGGGATGTGTTCCTACTGTAGAACATTTGTTCCCAATTATGCGATTGTTGAACAGCCTTTGAGAGCCCTAACATTAGGGAAGGGGTTGAGGTCATATGACAAAATTGAGTGGACAGAGGCGGAGGAGGCATTTGTGAACATGTTCTGCTGTCTCGGGCATCAACCTTAGGTTTGCGGTTACCAACCAAGCCTTTTGTTCAGATGGTGAATGAGAAAAATGGGTTTATGAACTCTGTTCTCTTGCAGCATCATGGAGACAGACTGCGACCTGTGGCCCATTTTTTCTAGCACGCCTGCAAAGCTGTCTGAGGGCAGTGGCATCTGCTGAGAAGGCTTTGATGGCGTCTAGAGAATTTGTAGGGTGCTCTGACCTGACATTGATGGTGCCACACGCAGTGTCCATAATTTTGCAAGAACAAAAAACATTGCACTTATCGATGGCTCATTGGTTACGATACCACACTCGATATCCGAACGTTACTGTTAAACGCTGCACAACCTTGAATCCTACCACCCTCCTTCCGATGGAGGAGGATGGGGAGGAACATCATTGGGAGGAACAGCGCTAGAACAAGTGTGTACGCCACGTCTGGATTTGTTGGACACACCACTTGAAAATTGTGAAAATTACCTCTTTGAGGATGGTTCAGTGTTCAGAGATCCACAAACAGGCCAGAGCAAAGTGGGCTATGCTGTAATGACCAAATTTGAAGTTGAGACGTCTAGCTCACTGCCATAAAACTATTCAGCACAAGCAGCAGAGCTTGTGGCTTTAACAGAGGCATGCAAACTCATGACAGACAAACTCGTCACAATTTATACATGCGGAACGCATTTGGAGTTTCACATGACTTTTGGAGCACTGTGGAAACACAGAAAATTTTTCAGTCAGATGGGCGCCCAATATTACATGCTCCTCTTGTGGCAGCTTTACTAGAAGCCATTTTGCTGCCTGATAAGATTTGTAAATGTGCAGCACAAAAAAAAAAAAAAAAAAAAAAAAATTATCCAAAGGAAACACCGGAGCGAATGCCACAGCAGCTAAACAGCCAAAAAAACCCAAAGTGTACTTTGTTATCTGAAAATAACATTGATGTTTGTTCTTCCTTACAGAGCATGCAGACTTTTGCTTTAGGAGCAGAGAAAGACCAATGGAAAGAATTCGGATATACACTGAAGAATGGTGTTTGGATAAGCTGCAGTGTTTCCCCTGCCATTATATTAGGGGGGGGCCTGCCACCCCAACAGCATTTTTGGATGAATAAATCAAAATTGGGTCTGTCACTTAATTCGAATCACGATATGGCCTAATGTCTGTGAATATTAAAATGCAAAAAGACGGTTTAGATGTAAATTCCTGCATGTTCCGTTTGGCTCTGTATGTATGAATGGTGGAAACACGGGTTTGTTTACTACACAAATACTAAAGCACATGTGAGGCTCGCTGTGATTTTCGGCCTCTGCGTCTCATTATATGACAACATGAAGACATGAACTTCATCTTCAGAGCTGCTGCAAGAGTCACTTCATGTGAATTTTACCGTTTCATTTGAGAAAACTAGCATCATATCATACTGTATACACAGAGAAACTCCACGGCAACCTGTCAAAATAAAAGTACGGTTTAACGTGTAACAGAAATATATTACTCTTGTTTTACTTTTGTACAGTATAATGTACGTCTTTATATATTTCTATTTCTGGCCAATTTAAATAAAACAATTAAATGATAGAAATAAATATTACAATCAGATTAACCACTTGATTGTAGAAAAAAATTTCTACAATTATTTTAAAAACTTTTTTTTAACAGAATATTCACACAAATTTAAGTTTTTACAATTATTAAAACTTTTTAAACAGAATATTCACACAAATTTTCTTCCATGTATTAGTTTTAACAGTAAACCTCTATTTGTTTGCCAAAAAAGGGTTTGGAAAAAAGGGTTTAATTTTCATTTGATTTAAAATAAATAAATGTTTAATGCCTTCATTTGATTATCAAAAATAAATAAATCAAAAAATTCTGGGAAAAAAAAAAAAAACAGATTGTAGGGCCCTATTACTCAAACTGTTGAACAATGTTGAGCAACAATGTTGAACCCCAAACCTTGTTTACCCCAACACCTCTTTGCTCATTAAGACGACGCATGGGTTGGACCATGCATCGAAAGGGGGAATGGTTGCACAGATTAAATAATTATGGTTTACAAAGGGGTTCACAACATTCACAGAATTTTTTTGTAAAAGATGCGTCATTTGTAACACTCACAATGTGGTAAAAGTGACAAAAATGTCCCAAGCAGCAGCAGTAGCGAAGGCTCTGTTGAGTGAAATAGTCCCGAGATGGGGGACTATGGAACCCATTTTGTAAACGAGGCAATAAAACAAGTGGGTCAGTTTTTAGGGACAGATTTGAAAACACATTGCAGCGATCATTCAGCTCAGGTGGAGCGGTCGAATGCTAAAATGCTATAAGAAAAAACTAGCTGGCCTAATGTTGTGAGGAAACGGGACTGATATGGGTTAAGGCACTCCCAATTGTTCTCACATACATGAGAATGAGAAAGAGATCCAGGGTAAACCTGAGCCCATTTGAAATTCTCTTTGGTAGACCACCATTTATGGGAATGGAAAGGGGCAAACAACAGCTTCCTGTGTGAGCATGACATGTTGAGTTACTGCAAGGAAATGTCTTGTCTGTTGTTTAATGTCTGTGTGCAGGTAAAAGCTGCAGAAACCCCGTGGATTCATGCCAGCCACTGCAGAAAAGTCCCATCTACATCCCAGGAGGAGGAGCAGATGAAGTAAAGAGATTTGAGGCACATGTCAACAAATGTCCGTTTTAAACACAAAGTGCTTTTACGCACTAGAAAGGGTGTAAAAAGCCTGAACAAGCAAACAATTAATGGTTTGAATGGTTAGCAAATTTGTGGGGAGGATGGGGATACTGGCTGTGTAATACTGTGTTAACAATTTTGGCAGCAGGATTGTTGGTGTTGTTGTGACTGTCATGTATTTTTCAGCTTGTATCCAGCTTAGTACAGAGACTGGTGAAAACTAGTGTATCCCATTAAATGGTTAAACTGGATGTACATCCTAAAAACATGTTTTTGAACATGGGTGAAGATGAGCTAACGGTAGTGGAAGTTAAAGTGAAATGTGTTCAATGGCTTAATGAGACAATACTTTGTGTCCAAAATATGGGCATTTAGTTTTGACGATTAGCCCATTCATATCTATATCTATCTATGTATCTATATATATATATATATATATATATATATACATATATATATATACACTCATTTGCTTGCATATATTAGGGTTTATACCCGCAAAAAAGGGCATTAGCATGTTCTCTCATATTTCACAGATTTGTTGGGAAGGTTACTTTGGAAATGTAATAGGTTACAGATTACAAGTTACTCTATTTAAAATGTAATTAGTAGTGTAACTTTTCAATTACTTTGTTAAAGT
Organism: Labeo rohita; assembly: GCF_022985175.1. Classification (NCBI taxonomy): domain Eukaryota; kingdom Metazoa; phylum Chordata; class Actinopteri; order Cypriniformes; family Cyprinidae; genus Labeo; species Labeo rohita. Next base: position 33,153,823 of record NC_066887.1, read on the forward strand.
AATGTAACATTACATTTACTTTTTGATTACTTTTCTAAATTTCTAATATTTTCAACTGTTAATCATTTTAAAACATTTATACCAGGCAGAGTTAACCTTACAGTAGCACTCAACACTGATTACTGTCAGACATTATCACTTGAATTAAGATTATAGTAAGGGATAATATACATCTTTATTTTGCGATAACAACTGGCTGGATGTACATTATCCCACTTATTACACAGCTGCCACAGAACACTGATCTGAGTTGAAATATTTGAACGCAAAGCTTTCATTAAGAAATAGTTGCTAGCAAGTGGCAAGTTGACAGAATTAAGAAATTGTACACATAATATTGAATTGAGTTTATTAGCTAACCAAACGCAAAGCTTTCACCAAGAAAAACCATCACACACATAGCGCCAACTTAAGTTGCCCGGATGAGTCTGAGTTATTAGCTTTTACCAGTTGTTATCGAGGAATAACATACCTTGGAATGTCACGACTGACCAATCAGAATCAAGCATTCCACAGAGCCATGTAATAATTTAATTTTAAATTTTAATTTAATTTAAGTCACAGCCACCACAAATTCAGACTTAACAACTCTTATTTACTTTGAGAGCATTCTGAGGTTAAATACAGATTTTAACTCATAACAAGAAATAGTTTAATAGCTATGATACTGGTTTTGAAATCAAATGTTTGCATAGTTATGACAGGAAACACTGGCATCTAACAATGCCTTGGAAAAAAAATCTTAAAAAATAAAGTATATGCATAAACCCAAATAGGAAATAAAACTGTTGAAAATATGCATGTGTCCTATAGTCCTGAAATATTGATGCCTCATTTTAGAGCAGTCAATGCAATTTTGGAAAGAAGTCAATTAAATCTGTATGTGGGTGTGTGTAAAAAAAATCAGATGTAACCCCCTTTGTAATCATTAACATTTTCAAAAGTAACTGTAATTTGATTACACATTTTTTCTCAGTAATTGTGACTAATTACAACAACATTTATTTTGTAATTAAATTACGTAACTCCTATACATGTAACTAGTTACTCCCCAACACTGTATACAGGGTAACATTTTATGTTACACCTTTGCCTGATGTGAGCTTCTTTATCTTATTTTAATAAAATAAAATGTTACAGTATTTAAACTTTTCCTTTCTGTCGGTGAACGATGATTTTGATGATATGGTAATGAGCGTAACTTTCATGCATTTGACTGACAGATAAAACTTGCACACTTATTTCAAGGTGGTTGTTAATGTTGTGGTTATTTTAACTATTTCTTTCGTACTTTTAGGTTTAACAACATTAAGTTAAAAGTCATTTATCATTCAGTGGAATTGTGTGTATGCTTTTAGACACTTTAGTCAGAGATAAAAATAACCCCTGTTTATGTACAGTTTTTTAAAAGCTCTTTTTAACCATTTTATTTTACATCCAAAGCACCATGAATAAAGACACTGGACCCTTATCCATAATCTGTATAAATGTCCTCTTTCTGTCACTGAGTCAGTTTTATTTTTTTTAGTGTAATGATACATACAGTATTTACCATTATCTGCTATAGCAACTGACATTCTGGTAAGAAAAGTATATTTCAGGTATAAAAAGACAATGACAAATATATGTGCACCAATATTGTGATTATTTCCAATAATCAGAGTAAGGACTTAATTGGACTAAGATGTTTTTAAACATTTCTACTTATCACTACTCACTTAAGGGTCTTTTATAATGTGGTTAAAACCATTTCAGACCAGAGTACATCTTCATAATTGGCCTTCTTTCTGTATTTTCAGAGAGATCCAGTTCTCTAATAATTGAGGTATTCGATTTCTGAGCTGAAGCCAGAGCAGCACAACCTTCATCTGTGAAACCACAATTCCTTAACCTGTAGAGAACAATGACACTCTTCAGTCTCTCAGTTCAGGATCTATAGCTCAGGTAAACAGGAACTGCATAATCAGAGAGACTTAATCCACAGCATGATTATTAGGTTCAATCTAAGGTGGAGGTTCACCACCTTACATCATCATCAAATCATGTTTATACTTACTGTAAATATAGTTAAAATGATATCAGACACTTTGAAAAGAATTTCATCTCCAAATATACGACAGGGTATTTTTTTGTTTTGATTTTGTTCACTATTCATGATTCAAGGTAAAAATGAATGAGAATGTTGACACACTTATACAAACTTACCACAGTGTTTCCAGTTTACAGTGAGGATCCTTCAGTAAATCACAGAGCAGACTCATGTATGAGTAACGGGTTTGATCTCAGAGCTGAAACCAGAGCAGCACAACCTTCATCTGTGACACCACAATCACTCAACCTGTGGAGAACAATGACACTCTTCAGAGTCCAGTAATTGACCTCAATTCAACCTGAATTCCAAAGCTCACTGAATATTTTAATGCAGGGGTGAAGATGCTGATGCAGATGATGACACAGAAGAAAGGCGATCACCACCACTTACTTGTAGGTCATATGCTAGTACTAGCTAGATACAATAATTAGTCAAAAATTAGCTGTAATTAGTTAAATAAATTAACTCTCTTTTTTTCATCTTAGCATAGTTGAGCTCATAGTAGATAGTTAGCCGCCACCACTCACAAGAGCTGTGATGCAGTATGATGTGATAAAATAAAAAGAGCTATATTGCAGTTTTTACTGTTTTTCCCTATTATTAGGGAATCACAATTAATTACAATTAATTAGAGATTTAGAGGAAAATATCCATTGTGATGCATCAAGAATTGTTTTAGAAACAAATCCTTGCCTTTTGAATCAAATCATGAGACAAATAAAGATTCAAACTTCTACGCAATTTGGCCATAGGCCTTAATTTGAATTCTAAAAGTTAATTTTGTAAAGGTGTACTTTTCACTAATTTACCTTTTCACTCTATTCTCTCCTTTATGTTAGTTCGTAACCCATTTGACCAACATTAACACACACACACACGTTTGTTTTTGTGAATTGTGGGGACTTTCCATAGACTTCTATAGTTTTTATACTGACCAAACGATATTGTCTATCCCCTAACCCAACGCTAACCCTAAACTTAGCCCTCACAGAAAACATGTTTGCATCGTTACACTTTCAGATAAACATCACTTACTATTTTTAATCATTTTTTAACATTGTGGGGACCGCAGGCCGGTCCCCACAATTTCAAAAATTTCACGCGAAATGATAAGATCAAGGGTGTGACCCAACCTATGAGTTGGGCAGGAAATAGACTGGGTCAGATCCAGTGAGTGGAGAAGTGCCTTAAAATCATTAGCAGATTTATCAGAGGGGCAACAAACATGAATGTTAAAGTCACCACAGATTAGGATGTTGTCAAACTTTGGCATGAACTCTGACAGAAACTCTGAAAAATCATTTAAGAAGTCCTTGTTTAATTTAGGCGGCCGGTAAATTATTGCACATAAAATAGGACAGGGCAATGTGAGCACAAATGCTTGTAACTCAAAACTGGAGAACCCTCTAGTGGACAGCTGGCGACACTTCAATGACTGTCTGAATATGGTGGCTATCCCCCCGCCCCTACCCGTTTGTCGCGGGGTGTTAAAGTAAAAATAGCCAAAGGGAAGGAGTTCCGAAAAAGCACTGTCGTCACCTGGACAGAGCCAGGTTTCAGTGAGGAAAAACAAATCCAAATTATGAGAGGAGATGGCATCATTAAGGACAAATGTTTTGTTATTGAGCGATCTAGTGTTACAAAGTGCCATACGGAACGAAGTCGAGTTGACAGGCGGCGATGTCACGCGAGGAATTGGACGGAGATTTCCTTGGACGCAGCACCGGGTAGATGTTTTTCCGCGGCGGGGACACGGAGATAAAACACCGGTGTCAGTCCCGCACTGCCAAGCTCCGTTCGATCTCCACACCTCAGCGGCGGAGAATCCAGGTGAGTCCTCAGCCTGACATGTAACCCGCCTCTCCGACCGCGTCTTCTGCGGCGCTTTCTGCCTGATAGCAGACAGACAGGGCGTCTCAGAGGAGGAGGAATTGATGTCAACAGTTTGGGAGCCCAATTGATGCAAAACGCAATTCCAGCAGCGTAGTCCGATCATAAACTATAGCCGGTGAAACGACAGCTAAAACAAACAATAAAAAACAGAGTAGCAAGTGGCACGCCAAACACAGCGGCGCCATCTTGAAAATCAGTCAGTAAAGTATTAACCTGTAGGTTGTAGTTCTGGTGGATGAAGGCCCCCGAGAGGTAAAGCCCAGGGGCCCCTTAAAGTCTTGATGTGGCCCTGTTTATACAGTAAAAATATCAGACACTTTGGAAGTAATCTCATGACAATTAAACATCGCCTTCAATTAAAATACAGGAGACTTGATTAATTTTAGGTTTAATTCTGTTTACTATTCATAGAAGCAAAACAAAACAGAATGTTGAGACTTTTACACAATCTTACCACAGTGTATCCAGTTTACAGTCCTTCAATCCTTCAGAGAGCAGCTTCACTCCTAAATCCCCTAGTTTATTTTGAGACAGAGTTAGTTCTCTCAGGTGTGAGGGGTTTGATCTCAGAGCTGAAGCCAGAGCAGCACAACCTTTATCAGTGATTGCACAATCCATCAACCTGCAGAAAACAATGACACTCTTCACTCTTCTCAGTTGAGAGTCTACAGTTTAGATTAGCAGCAATGTCACAATCATAAAGAGAGACTAATTGGCAGAGTCTGTGCCAGAGCCCTTAGTTAAAAATCGGTCAGATCCAGTCAGTTAAATCACAGTTCTGTAATAGATGGTTTCATCGGGCGTACGCACCAGGCACCAAGTTAACTTCCGGTCTGTGTTTATCGGTCTGGTAGTTGCGCTGACTACAAACGCAGTTAAGGTTAAAGTAATGAGTAGATTTAAGTTGTGCTCAGGTTGTTGTGCTGTGGGATGTGTGTCCCGTACACTGATTTATTTGTGGCGGCTTGCCACAATATCAAAACTGACTGCCACAAATAGATTTTCCAAAAGGATTGACTTGAATAAACAACAAACATTTCAAAACCAAAACACGCCACGGGTGTTTTTATATCACTGTCTCTGAAGGAAACTGACTGTCTTCAGAATTTTTTTTTTATTTGATCTTGCCTGTAATGCCTGATAAAGCAGCGTTCGTGAGCTCAGCACTGGTTTGTGTACAGCCATTACCAGGAAAACCTAAATTTCAGCTGTCTATAAAGCACTGCCTTTCATTGGCATTGATAAACTAGTGCTTTCTTTGTTTTCGGCTTAAGAGATAAAGTCGGTGACACTGACTCGACATCTCCGCAGTAGTGCATGCGCCTGTATGCATGTTTCATACGCATTACAAAGTCAGAAAACTGTTATTAATTACTGTTACTGTAAGCAGACATTTCACACTCTATAGATATATTTTTCGTGTCCAAGGCAATACACAAAATTTCTTTTTTCCTGACACGCTCAAGTTCACAGACCAAGACGGCAGACAGAGCATCCTGTTAGCTTTCATTATTTTACAAAAACGCAATGTTTTGTTGTTATTCTGAGTGCACATAAATAAACGTAGGGTCTATACAGATTCTAAAGGTGCATTACTCTTATCTGTATGACCAAAAATTATGGGTTATTTTAAGAGGAAAAGACTGCACTGGCGCCTCCATCTGTCATGCAGTATAAGCGCGCTACTATTTAGCTTCCACATTGTGCACAGACATTTGAATAGCGCACATTTTTCTAGGTTAACATTAGATTGAGTGGTCATGTGTAGTTGCTATTACTTACATATTTTATGTGATTAAGCCATATTTAAGGTCGATGAATGCCCGATGTACTATATTACCACATAGACCAGTCGTTAATGATCTGTCCGTCACGGACCTTGCCACTTCCTGTGGATTTATTTATTTATTTTTTCTGCGACTAAGCAGCTAGTAACATTTTGGTCGACCAAGCCTCATCAACGCTTAGTCGACCATTAGGGGGCAGCCCCAATAAATATGATAATATTTTATCAGTGTAGTGATTGTTGTCAGTGTGACTGACTTACTGAGCAACTCGGGATTCTTTAACCACAGGCAGCAACTTCTGAAGAACTTCATCTGCTGTATTTTGTGTTCCAATAAATTTCTGGAGATCAAAAACATCCATCTTCTGTTCTGATGTCAGCAACACGTAAACCAGAGCTGACCACTGTGAAGACGAGAGTTTAGCTTTCTCCATTTGTCCAAATCCCAGATAACCTTGGATCTCCTGCATCAGTGAACTATCACCCAGTTCATTCAGACAATGGAACAGATTGATGGATCTCTCTGGAGAGGGATTCTCCCTGATCTTCTTTTTGATGAAATTAACTGTTTCCTCTTTGTTGTAGGAGCAGCTTCCTATCTGTGTCAGTAGTTTTTGTAAGAGAGTCTGAGTAGACTCCAATGAGAGACCCAGAAGAAAACGCAGGAAAAGATCCAGATGTCCATTCTTACTCTGTACAGCCTCATCCACAGCTCTCTGGTGCAGGCCAGATAATACATTTTTCTTTTGGGTTAGAACTTTGGAAAACAGACTTTGTTCAGTTTGATCAAACACATTAAAGTAGTTCTTTGTAAAGGAGAGGTGCACATATAGACCTGCTAGATGTTCCCTATGAAACAGACTTTATAAATATACAATAATATAATAAAATACAGTTGACATTATAGACCGTTTGGGAAGTAACAGAATACACGTAACAGCATTATGTACTGTAATCAGAACATAAAAAAATACTTTTAACTAGTCAGAATACAGGTACATTTTATAAAAAAAGAGGAATACTATAAGAACAAATTTTAGAATAGATTTTTTTTTTCATTTAAACAAATGAATAAACTTTTGCCATAACACAGCTGCTTGATTCTAGTTCTGTGTCAGGTTCCACCAGCCATACTCGGTTGTAAGACTAGGATTGATGTAAAATCCACTTTAAGTGGTGCTTGGAATTAATACCTGTCACACCATTTAGGCATAGTGCTACGCCTAAGACTAAACTTTAAGCCTAGTCAAAGTAGGCGTAAGTGAAAAGCCATGATTTGCTTAGACATTATTTATTTTTAGGATTCATGTCTGTGAATGAATTATTACTGCAGATGTGTTTCATTTTGTTAATGTCAATTATTTAAGTGGAATATTTCCATGTATAGACCTATATATTCCTTTTCATGTAAGCCTATAGTTTTATTCTGTTTTCTCCATTCACAGAAACGCTGCAGGTGCATGAGATCTTCTGAATCCATACACTATCCTCAGATAATCTCAAACACCGGGCCATTGCTGTTGCGACATACTGTATGATGAGTTGACATCTGAGCATTTCACTTGTTGGATGCATCAGCTCACATTTGCATAGGCAGTACTATTTGAATTCATGATTGGCTGACAGCAAATTTCAAATATTAAATGGAACGATAAAATAACATTATTAACCGGTTAATGGCCATTTCAAATTTTCGATTCTGTTTGGAACTATAAAATTAGATTTTGTTTCTGATTCTGTTCTGGGAGCTGTTTCATGAAACAAGTATGAAACAAGTTTACCAAGTAAGCCAAACTTCTTTCAGTTAGTTTGACTTATTGTCACTTGATTTGGCTCAAAATAAGTCAGACTAACTGAAATAAGCCTGGCTTATTTGGCAAACTTGTTTTATGAAACAGCCCCCTGGTCAAAATTTTGTTAGTTTCCGGTTTTTGTTTTCGTTCCTTGATTTACGCCTTATCGTAGTTTTAGTTGGCGCAACAGGTGTATATTTATCGTAAAGCAGGACATAGCAAAGCCTAGTGTAAAAACGTAACTTTTTTACATCTAGATGGTGCAACTGGACCCTGGTTCTTTTTTGCCAGTCGTGAGTCACCTCTTGGTTTCATTTACAAATTACTTAAATTACCTAAATTATTACTGATTATAGAGACAAGAATTCATATATGACAACTGTACGTTTTACAATCATGCCAAAAATTCTACCTCGGATCAGTTGATGTCTGTCTTCCAGCAAAGTTTAATGGAATACCCATAGATTCGTCACTCTTCATGGATACACAGCTGGGCTCCGGTTGGTTTGATTTCTCTCTCTGGAATTGGCTTTAACAGAATAAAGACAACAGAAGTCATTACAGACACAACAACTGAGTCAATATGACAACTGCACATTGTACAATGCTAAATATCATCTATTCATCCAGAAAGAAAGGTTGCACTTCGGTTCAGTTGATGTGTGCCTTCCACAATGCTGAATCCCATCTATTTACTCAGACAGAAATACTGTACCTAGGACTAGTTGATGTGTGTCTTCCAGCAAATTTTAACGGTACATTCATAGATTCATCACTCTTCACAGACACACAGCTGGGCTCTGGTTGGTGCGATTGCTCTCTCTGTAATTGGCTTTAACAGAATAGAGACAACAGAAGTCATTATAGACAACAACTGAGTTAATATGACAACTGCATGTTGTACAATGCTAAATATCATCTATTCATCCAGAAAGAAAGGTTGTACTTCGGTTCAGTTAATGTGTGCCATCCAGCAAATTTTAATGGTACATCCATAGACTCGTTGCTCTTCATGGACACACTGCTGGGCTCCGGTTGGTTCAATTGCTCTCTCTAGAATCGACTTTAATAGGGACAACAGAATAGTCATAATAGAACAGTTAATATAGAGTTGATATAACAGCTTTACGTTGTACAATGCTAAATCTCATCTATTTACCGAGACAGAAATATTGTACCTTCGATCAGTTGATGTGTCTCTTCCAGCAAATTTTAATGGTACATCCATAGATTCGTTACTCTTCACTGACACACAGCTGGGCTCCGGTTGGTTCGATTGCTTTCTCTGGAATTGGCTTTAATAGAATAGAGACAACAGAAGTTATAACAGACACCAATTTAATATGTTAATATGACAACTGCACATTGTACAATGCTAAATATCATCCATTCATCCATAAAGAAACACTGTACCTCGGAACAGTTGATTTGTGTCTTCCAGCAAATTTTAATGGCACATCCATAGACTCGCCACTCTTCATAGACACACTGCTGGGTTCCGGTTGGTTCGATTGCTCTCTCTGGAATTGGCTTTTAATAGAATACAGACAACAGAGGTCATAATAGACAACAGCTGAGTTAATATGACAACTGCACATTGTACAATGCTAAATGTCATCTATTCATCCAGACAGAAACGTTGTACCTTGGATCAGTTGATCTGTGTCTTCCAGCAAATTTTAATGGTATATCCATAGATTCTCCACTCTTCATGGACACATAGCTTTGCTCCGGTGAGTCTGAGCGCTGCTTCTGGAATTGACTTTAATAGAAACAATAGAATAGTCATGATAGAGCAAACACAAGAACAGATTATATACAGTTGACATAACAACTGTATTTTGTACAATGCTTAATGTAATCTATAGACCGTTTTAGTGCAGACGTCACAATGACATCACTGGAGGCCCAAAAAAAAAAGTGAAAACTGGAGGCGGATAATTCGACCCAGCACAGATTTGGCTACATAAGGAGCTTAAAATATCATATTGTTGTGATGTTGGGTGCCAGAATCGATGTAGTAAGGCTCCAATTTTAAATTTTAATCGCATACCTGGTGTCACTGCCAGACAAAAAAAAATGGCAACAGCGGTGGTTAAATGTGATAAAACAAGCGGACTGGACAGAAACCATCATCTAAAATGCTCACGTTTGTAGCGCACTTATCAGAAAAGGTTAAATAGAGTATTGTGTTTTGTTGTTATGGATTATGGTTTGTGTTAAGCGTCTAAAGATTTCTTATGCATCTCACGACTATGTCGTGTACGAAATAATGTCTGTGTGCATATGTGTAAAAGAACAAACTGACAATTTATATGCTTAATCATTTGTAATTGTGAATGCATTGTTGTGATTGTGGCTGGAATTAAGAACTTGGTAAGAAAGAACAATCAAATACAAAAAGTTCAAAATTAGCAGATTCTGGAATTTTTATTTCTAAAAAAAAACATATTTAAATGTACTGTAAGTAAGTAACGTAAAGATACTGAAATGTCACAGGAGGGATATACTTTAAAATAACTATTTGGCTGTTGCATGATACATACATCTTTAAATAATATATCCATAACATTAAATGTTTACCTTTTTTTTTTTTTTTTGTGTAACATTAGCTGTAAAAATAGTTGCCTGCTGAAACTGAAATATACAAATATCTTCATGACTAGATGAAGGTGAGTTTCTCTTTACTATACACACATTAGATTTCTCTATAGACCAATTATTGGTTTGTAAACATTCAGGATTCATCATGGTTGCAGAAAACCCGGGAAAGATGGCCTTTATGGATAGAAAATTACATGGTACAAAATAGTTAGATTTAAAAAGATTATAGATTATATTGATTAGATGTCATTCTCAAAATGTTCTCTGCATATTATAAGATCTTGTCACCCAGCAATGAGCACTGTTATTCAATTAAATTGACTTTAGACAGTGGGATTGTCTTACAAATCTGAAACAGGGATGATGTTTTTTGTGGGCAGAGCCTATCTGGTCACAGAACATTACAGTTTTCAAGTAGCAGTCTATGGAGCCAAGAAATAAAAGAATAAAAAAAAAAGTAAATTTGATTTTATATTTCAAAATTCTGACTTTATTCTCGCAATTCCATGATTATATTTCACAATTCTAATAAGGAAAAACAACTCATCATTTCTCTTTTCCCCTCAGAATTGACTCACTATTTTTGAGTTAAATCAAGTTATAAAGTCTGAATTAGGAGATATAAACTTGCATTTGCGAGAAAAAAAGTCAAAATGGTGAGATAAAATAAATGATGTTCTGTAAAAATGTTAATAGTAATTGGTTTAAATAATATTTCATGCTGTAATTGTAGGGCTAATACAATACGTCCCCTGTGAACAGCACATGTGAATATTACGTAGACCTATTGTTTAAATCAAATTTATGCTTTAAAAGTAGAATATTCATAGCAGTTTTCATCCATAGTATGTCCATTTAAACATCTGCATTTAGCTTTAAATGGAGTCTATGATGACAGTATTCTATAGAAATTATTTGCATTTCGATTTTGACATGAAAAGGCACAAAAAATACATATTTTTCCTCTCATTCCATAGATTTTACCCATTTACCTCCACATGTTACCAGTGTTTTTTGATTTAAAGGAATTTCCGCCTGCATTATTGTCAATAGACAGACGCCAGTTTTGTCAAGAAAATTAAACTGATTTAGTTGCACTTACCAAAAAATATCAATATTTTAAACTGGTTATTCATACTGATGCCCTACCATGTACATCATCCTTCATTTTAATGTTTAACAGAGAGTGACCTTACATATGCAAATAAAATCAGATTTTCTCAAGTTTTTGTTAAAAAACAAACTTTAAAAAAAAAACCTTACTAGCTAGCGTTAGTGAAGCGGTCAGGGGAATCTTTTTGCCTCCACCTAGGCTCCACTCACAAAAAAATGTCACAATCTTTACTAACAGAAAAAGTCTCTATACATCCAGACAGAAATATTGTACCATGGATCAGTTGATGTGTGTCTTCCAGCAAATCTTAATGGTACATCCATAGACTCGACACTCTTCCTGGACACATAGCTGGGCTCCGGTGAGTTTGATCGCTCCTTCTGGAATCAACTTTAATAGAATAGAGACAACAGAAGTCATAACAGAACAGAGACAAGAACTATTTATTTAGTTAATATGACAACTGTACATTGCACAATGCTGACAGTTATCAATCTATCTATGTGCATCTGGAGATAAATGTCGCACCTCAGATCAGTAGGTGTGTTTCCTTCAGCAAATTTTAATGGTACATCCATAGATTCAACACTCTTCATGGACACACAGCTGGGCTCTGGTGAGTTTGATCTCTCACATAATTTACTTAACAGAATAAACAAAAGAATTCATATAGTTAATTTTACTAGTGAATTTAACCTCATATAGGGAATCGCATCTCTAGACAAGCTTTACACTTTTGAAAAGTGATAATATCACCATCTATCCATCCATTCTTGGCACCAGTATACGATAGAGACAACCTCTCAGAACACATGTAACAGCCTGTAATGTGGCGTACAATGTCTTTTTATAAGACTGGAACCATATTTTGATGTACCTGCATCCAGGAGAAAAATCTTCATCACTTAATGGTTGCGTGTCCCCCATGATTCATTCAGTCTTCAAGAAACTGCACCGGTAAGAGTCTGACAAGTCAAAAACACTGGTTGAGACAAAGTGACTAACAACGAATATCATTTTAAAATTACCTGAAAACAGTGTTAATGAAGGCAAATAGGCTAATTTAACAGACATCTGCACTACCTGTCTGTTGGATGTTTACAAACACTGAAATTTCATATTTGTATTCTCTTTTCTTCTTAAGATGTCATTGGTGAACGCTTATTACCTCAAAAGAAGAATGAGGCAAAACATTTATAATTCTGAGATTTAAAAAAATAAATAAATAAACAGTTCAATTATAATTTATAATCTGATAGGCTGGAATGTCAAATTACAGAAAGGTTACAACAGTTTCTTGAACATTATGTAATATGAGCACACCATCCTCAATTTACTTTTAAGTAATCCTGTAGTACTAGTAACTAATTAACCAAGAAGTCACTTTCATGCATCACACTTTAATACTTGGTCGAATAATCTTCAATCTGGGTGTAAAATGGCGCACGTAAACAAAATCCAGTTCATATCCCTACTTTTCAAACGTTGTTAACTTTTTTAGAGAGACTAGTACCTCATTAGTAACTTAGCAACTAACGTACTTCACTAGGTTTGATCAACAGTCATTTAAAAGGTTATGAACTTTTAAACTCATAAATATTTAGTGGGTTATGCACGAATAAGTTCGTAGTAATAAACACTTTTTTAAAAAGTTTCTGTATAAAACTTATTATCGCAATAATATAAAACGTAGTAAAACGGCAACTCGGTGTTCTTATGTTACCGAAATATTTAAGGAAAGGAAGAGTTAAGACCTTTAAGAGTATCTTCACTTTGCCACTAATAGTATCGAGTATTTTCTGTTAAAACTATCTATGTACATTACTTAAAAAGACTTTTGACATTTTTATAACGCTTACTTTTCGATGTATATCATTAGACGCATATCAGCACTGTAAACACATTCCTACTGTACACTTGACAATAACGGCAAAAGCAGCCGAGTAGTGCGCATGCTCTGTGCACGAGAGATAGCGAGCCCACACGGAAAAACACGAGTTATTTTCTCTGATAACTGGGTGCCACTGTGGCTAGCTAATGGAGTTTCCGTTTTCCGTTCCCAAAACCCCAAACACAAACGTCTTATCAGACTTGTTCATCTATTGACATTCGTTCACTTTAGACTTCTGTGATGTTTTGTAAAATTAAATAAAAAGACTTCACTTTAGACTTTAACTTTTATTACTATTACTTGTGCATCAGAGATTATTTGTTTACACACGCACACATTCAGAAACAAAGTAGAAAATGATACATCTTAACATTGCAGAGCACTCTGAATTTTGTATATATATATATATATATATATGTGTGTGTGTGTGTGTGTGTGTGTGTGTGGACTTGTTTTTATATCCTTGTGGGGACCTAAACCTGAATACACACAGACTCATGGGGACTAGTGTCCCCATGGGTACAAAAGCTTATAAATCATACAGAATTAGTTTTTTTGAGAAAGTAAAAATGCAGAAAGTTTTCTGTAAGGGTTGGGTTTAGGGGTAGGGTTAGGGTAAGGGGATAGAAAATACAGTGTGGAGAGTATAAAAACCATTGCACCTATGCAGAGTCCCCACAAGGATAATGAACCAGACGTGTGTGTGTGTGTTAGTTACATACACAGCAGCACACTGGGGAAACAAATTAACAACATTTTTCAAAAACATTTACAACTGGTTCAACTATTTAAAATATAATTTAAAAAATGCATGTGTACAGAATATAACCTTCGTGTTCTTCCCTTCCCCAGAACTCACATTATATCAGTCATTGTCCTCTATATTCATGCCTTGGGAAAATTTGGGGAAAAATGTATTCTATCAAAATATGTTACCCTAACCTATGAAGCAGTAACACTGTAGTCCACCATCTGATCTCTTCATTGGTAAAGATGGCAGCAAGATTACTTTCAAAGAGCCTTCAGGTTTGTTAACAGAACTGTGTATGCATGAAGTTTATGCATGATTTCATTTAGATTTGGCACAGCAGGTTTTAGATCCATATAGGTCTCATATGAAGGATTTATCATCTTGTGTCAAAGCAAGTCAGATCCTGGGGAAAAAAATACCTGAGCCCTTCTCTGCTGGTCTTCTTTACTGGAAATATTTACAGATAGAAAAATAGTCTTTTTCTGCAATTGTTGGTTACTGGTGACACCACTCTAGTTATGGAAAGTGTCTAACATCTGACCTGCCTTAAATGTTGATATGTAGGATGTTCTGGGCACGACCTGTTGACCTCAAAACCTTCATTAATACACCTGGAGGAGCAGAAGATGAGATGATTTTCACAGACGACAGCAGGTATGTGTGTATGACTGTGTTAGTGTTTCTTATACCCATTGTGGTAGCCACTAAAACAGTCATGCGATGGTTTCCCCCGTCAGAACCACGTCATCCAGACTTATCAAACACTCAGCAGAGTCCAGGAACAACAACAACAACAACAACAACAACAACAACAACAACAAACAGAAAAAGAAATCATCACAACATCCCTATCAGAGAAGCTTAGAGCAGCAGTAGTCAGCTGCTGACACATGGGGGCGCTGTTATACAACAAATCAGCAAAATTAGGTTATCATATATCTTTTTCAGTAGCTTCAACTTTGCTTGAGAGTTCAAGATTGCAGGAACAGGTCAGAGATACAACTTGACAGAATAAGAGTGACCTGTGGTTAATGTGTGATAGCAACAGTTGTTCTTACCATTATAATAGAGCCTGGGTTTTGAGAAACACATTAGAAAATGAACATCAGAAATTAGTTGATGGGACGCCAGACATTGCGAGGAAACCTTTAAAGATGTTTATGTGAGGCAAGATTGAAGCTACCAAAGTACCATACCTGTGTTGCCCAAGTTAACGGTGGAGAGGAGGATCTGGTGGTTTACAGTGCCAATGGCAGCCAGCAGATCCAATAGCATAAGAATGGATGACTTGGAGTTCACACTTTCCAGCTGAAGAGTTTCTCTCAAACATCAGTAAACCAGCATTATTCAATGTCAAGACAACTCTGACTGTGTTTTGAAATTCAGTGATAAACAAATGCTTCCCCCATAGAAGAAAAACATGCAGACATGCATAAAGCAGGATAACAATCAAGATATATTAGCAAAAACCGTAAAACAAAGAAAACAACACTTAACTGAATGTCCAGACCAGAAGCAAGGGGTAATCCTTAAACAAGAAGTCCAATAATGGCATCAAAATATCCCCGAATATCTCTTGAGTCTCCATGAGCAAGTAATCATTGTTTAACGATTAAAAAGTGGGGGAAAAAAACATCTGGAAACAGGTCCAAAAACAGGTCATGCTCCAGATGCACCTGAGTTTTTAAACATTGCATGTGCACTCTAAGAGCTGCTATGTTTCCTCCAAGCTTCCTTGTATCTGCTCCAGTAAGCCTTCCTCTGATCAGGTGCTCAATTTCAAAACAAAAGATGTAGTATTTACTCTGGAGTTGTAGAAGTCCTGAAGGTTGGGCAGGTGCAAACCAAATCGGGTCAGCGCTACTCTAAAAACATCACACAACATCACTTCCCCAGCAAGGGGAAAATGAATAAAAATACTTGTTCAGTCATGGTTGCTCCGTTTATTTGTAATCACAGAAAAGCGTAAATCAAGTCAGTCCATTTAAGTCCAAAGGCATACACGTATAACACAATAGAAAAACACTGATAAACTCATATGTTTGCATCAACTTCTTTAGAAAGAAGGAGAATTTATATTAATTTTCCACAAAATTATATTGTCCTGTCTCACTATACTGTTAATCTTTCAGCCAAAGCAACAGAAAGAGCTCGCAAACCAAAAACCTAAGTTATACAAGTTATTAAATGGATATGAAATTTATTATGAATATTAATCAAGATACAGGACAAAGACAGAACAAGAAACCAAATAAATACACAATTATAATCATATAGGATTTGTCTAAGTTCTTCCAGCGGTAGAGGAAATCCACAAAAGTCCACAATCTTTTCCACAGTGGTGTCATCTGTAAACTTCAGGAGGTTGACAGTGGGGTCTTCTGCTGTGCAATCATTTGTGTAGAGGGAGAAGTAAGGAGAGCACACACCACTGAGGAGCTCCAGTGCTGATGGTGCGGGTGTTTGTAGTGAGTTTTCCAGGTCTCACTGCTGCCTGTTTGTCAGGAAGCTGGTAATCCACTGACAGATGGAGGTGGGTACATGGAGCTGCATCAGTTTATTCAGAAGGGTATCCAGGATGATGGTTTTGAAAGCCGAGCTGAAGTCCACAATCAGGATCCTCACACAGGTTGCCAGGAACCTAGCCCAAAATTAGCCGAATCGCATTTTGAGGGGGTTCTCTGTTAAACTGCACGTTTTTTTGGTGGGGTGTCCCTGGTAAAATTCACATTTCAGGTTCTCCAGTAAGGCTCCAGTAATGTCCTTCAAGTAGGTCAAACCCAGTCTCTAAAATGACTCTTCTACTACACAAAAGTGAGTACTTTTTCTTCACCAAAACCGTACATACTTTAAAGGCACAGCATAAGTACACAATTTGGGATGCAACATGTCACTTGCTTCAGACCTTAATGAATCAGCCATTTGAGCAAATCATTTGAATGAATGATTCAGTGACAGACACTTTCAGCCATCCACTGGCGGTTTTAGTTTCATCTCAAAACTTTATGATAAATTTAAATGCATTAATGTTACTAAACAATCTGTAAATATATCTAAAATGACACTTTTGTGTTCTTCTGTACACCTCTATAGTGCAAAGATGAATTTTGTTGAATTTTGTTGAATTTTGTCTTCCGGTTATAATTTGGTTACAAACTCTTCAAACCAGAGTACAACTTAGTTATGAGTCCCTATCTGTTATTTTCGAACAGATTCAGTTCTCTCAGGCGTGACGATTTTCGAGCTGAAGTCAGAGCAGCACAACTTTCACGTGTGAGACCGCATTTCCTCAACCTGTAGAGAACAATGACAAGCATTAACTCGATCACAAAGAGAGATGTAATATATATATATATATATATATATATATATATTTTTAAAGCTGATTTAAACTCTTCAACGGTCCTCCTGGCACCCCACTGTCCTCCAAAGTTTATTTTCAACCTGTTTCAGCACACCTGCAAGTTTATTTTAATGTGATCCTGAAGAGCCTGATTAGCCATTTCAAGTGTGTTTGATTAGGGTTGGAACTAAACTCTCCAAGACAGTGGGTCCCCAGGAGCAGGGTTGAAGATCTTTGAGATATAACATCTTTACATCATTAAATGTTTACACTTACTGTAAAGATAATTTTACCATGTCAGACACTTTGATTATTAAACATCCTCTTCAATTATATTAGTTTGGGATTTAATTTTGCTTATTATTCATATAGGAATATGAAAGAGAATGTTGGCACATTCATATGATCTTACGACAGAGTTTCCAGTTTAAAGCGAGGATCCTTCAGCAGATCACAGATCTGATTCACTGCTGTGTGTCCTAGTGTATTTTCAGAGAGATACAGTTCTCTCAGGTGTGATGGGTTTGATTTCAAAGCTGAAACCAGAGCAGCACAACCTTCATCTGTGACTCCACAATTACCCAACCTGTAGAGAACAATGACACTCTTCAGTCTCCCAGTTCAGGATCTACAGCATGATAAGCAGGAACTTCACAATCAGAAAGAGAGACTTAATCCACAACATGATTAACAGGTCAAGACTAAGGTGCAGGTTCATTTCAATATCAAAGAAATATTTTTTTTTTTAATATCAGCTTTCCCAAATCCTCAAAACAATTGTATGAAATAAAGCAGCTTTAACATGTTTACATCATAAAGTAAAGACAGTGAAATTGTCAGACACTTTGTAAAGAATCTCATGACAATTAAACATCTTCAATTATAGGACCGGACACATTTTTTTAGTTTTGGGATTAATTTTGTTCAGTCATCATAAGAAGAAAAGTACAAAAAAGATTTATACAATCTTACCACAGTGTATCCAGTTGACAGTGAGGATCCTTCAGTCCATCAGAGAGCAACTTCACCCCTGAATCTCCTAGTTTATTTGTAGTCAGATACAGTTCTCTTAGGTGTGAGGGGTTTGATCTCAGAGCTGAAGCCAAAGCAGCACAACCTTCATCTGAGACATCACAATAACTCAACCTGTAGAGAACAATGACACTCATCACCCTCTCAACTTCTCAATATATATATATACATACACACACACACACACACACACACACAAGCAGCAATTACTGGGGTTCAAGTGATTTAAAGCATTTAGGCGCAAATTATGTATTATTGAGAAAGCCTGTAACTACCTAAATCAATTACTAAAAAGGGTACTTATTTGCAATTTTAGGTAATTTACGACAGAAATACAATGATTTTTTTTTAATTTATGGGATTTACGGTTACAGTGCCACCTATAGTCCAATCCCAATAAAAATTATATGCTGCATGCTCTCACCTAATTTTGTAAAACTTCCAAGTTTTCATTCAGGAATTATAGGCTTGTGTGTATATTTGGTTTCTCCCATTTTTTTTTTTAAATTACCCTGTTACAACTAACCAAAGTGTAAAATGTAACATTTTTCCACTGCAGTGGTTTGCTTGCCATTTTATCATTTTTATATTATATCGCAATAGAGTAAATACTGTATAAAATATATATATATTCTATATTTCGGTTTCTATTTTATTTAATTAAATTTTATTTATTTATTTGATTATTTAGTTTTATTTTAATGGTACCTGCAATGACTGACTGTCATAAAGCCAAAAGCAATTGAATTATTTAAAATTAGATTTAACAAATATGTTTTATTTATGTTTACATTTATACATTCTTACCACAGATTCTTGACTTTACAGTGAGGATCCTTCAGTCCATCAGACAGCAGATTCACTCCTGATGCTCTCAGTTTGTTTCCAGTCAGATCAACACTTTGCAGATGTGAGGGATTTGATCTCATAGCTGAAGCCAAAGCAGCACAACCTTCATCTGTGACACCACAAGAACTCAAGCTGTACAAATTAGAGATGCATGGTGAATTCACACCAGCTACAACTATAGAATAAATGTGTAAACTGCAAATGATTTACAGAGGAAATAAAACATTCACATAAACAACGTTAAAGGGGTCATAAGCTGAGAAATCCAAGGTCCCTTGATCTTTTGAGGTATAAGAGGTCAAAACATCCTTTAAGTTTCAGAACTCAAAATATTCTTGTTAATCTAAAAACAGCTGCCAAAACAACAGGTTGTGGAATGTGTCATTTTATGACATAATACTGTGGCCTAAACACCGCCTCTGCAGAGGATGATCGACAACTACTTCTACATCAAATAAATAAATAATTAAAAACACGCAGTTCATGACCCCTTTAAGGCCAATTTACACCATACAGACAGATACCAATGCCAACAGCCAACCAAATGCATCACTTCTCAGACTCTTCTCAGATGTTCCAAGACATGACAAATGCTGATTCAACATGTTCAATAGGTGAAAACAAGTAACGAAAAAAGCCAGCAGACGCAGATGGGTTAACACGCTTCATGCTTATAAACCTCAAGGAACATGTCTGCTGCCATTTGTCTGCATCTACTGGTGCTGTGTGAATTGGCCTTTAGAGGGCAAACAGTCTGAATCAAACAGTGTCAGTATTAGTTCACCTAAACAATAAAATTCTGTCATTGATTACTCTCATGTCGTTCCAAACCACAAATTAAGATACAAAACGCCGGCTCCTGCTTCAGCAGTACTCTCGCAAATGGCAGCAGAATAGGCACAGAAGAGTAGAATTGTTGAATAAAGTTGTTTTTTTTGTTTTGTTTTTTGCACACAAGACGTATTCTCATAGCTTCATAACATTAAGGTGGAACCACTGATATCAAATGGACTACTGTAACAATGTCATTATGACCTTTCTAGGCCTGGGAACATTTCAGTTGGTTACTGTCTATGCACAGTCAGACAGCTCTCTGATTTCACCAAAAATATCTTAGTTTGTGTTCCGAAGGTAAACAAAGGTCTTAAAGGTTTGGAACGACATGATGGTGAGTAAACAATGACAGAGTTGTCATTTTTGAGTGAACTATACCTATAAAATAAAAAAATTGATAATGTTTAATGTAGTGGTTGCTGTCAGTGTGACTTACTAAGCAAATCTGCATTCTTTAACCACAGGCAGCAGCTTCTGAAGAACTTCATCTGCTCTATTTTGGGCCCCAATAAAGTCTTTTAATGTAAAAACATCCATCTCCTCCTCTGATGTCAGCAACACATAAACCAGAGCTGACCACTGTGAAGAGGAGAGTTTGGTTTTTCCTATTTTTCCAGATCTCAAATAATCTTGGATTTCCTGCATCAGTGAACGATCACCCAGTTCATTCAGACAGTGAAACAGATTGATGGATCTCTCTGGAGAGTGATTCTCCCTAATGCTCTGTTTGATGTACTGAACTGTTTCCTCTTTGTTGTAGGAACAGCTTCCTGTCTGTGTCAGTAGTTTTTGTAAAAGAGCATGATTGGACTCCAATGAGAGACCCAGAAGAAAACGCAAGAAAAGATCCAGATGTCCATTCTTACTCTGTAAAGCCTCATTCACAGCTCTCATATGCAGCTCAGATATTAAATTACATTTCTTCTGGTTTAAAACCTTAGACAACAGACTTTCTTTGGTTTGGTCAAAGACACTGATGTTGTAATTTGTAAAGGAGAAATGTGCATATAGAGCTGCGAGATGTTCTTGGATGCTCAGATGAACAAAGCAGAAGACTTTCCACAGATTCAAGCCAAACTCCTCTCTAAAGATCTGAGTGCACAATCCTGAGTACACTGATGCTTCTGTCTCATCAATGCCACATTCTCTCAGGTCTTCCTCATAGAAGATCAGGTTGCCTTTCACAAGCTGCTGAAAAGCCAGTTTCCCCAGTCTGACAATCATGTCTTCATCCTTCACTTTCTTCTCATAGTCCTTTTCATGTTTGATGTTGGTCTGAATGATCAGGAAGTGTGTGTACATTTGAGTGAGAGTCTTGGGAATCTCTCCACTCTCTGCTTCACTCAACATCTTCTCTAGAACAGTGGCTGAGATCCAGCAGAACACTGGGATGTGGCACATGATGTAGAGGCTCTTTGATGACTTCAGGTGTGTGATGATTGTATTGGCCAGACTCTGATCACTGATTCTCTTACTGAAGTATTTCTCCTTCTGTGGATCATTGAAGCCTCGTACCTCTGTCACTCGATGGACACACTCAGAGGGAATGAGATCAGCTGCTGCTGGTCGGGAGGTGATCCAGATGAGAGCAGAGGGAAGCAGATTTCCTACAATGAGGTTCGTCAGCAGCACATCCACTGAGGCTGATTCACCAACATAACACAACCTCACATTGCTCTGAAAATCCAGAGACAGACGACACTCATCCAGACCATCGAAGATTAGCAACAAATTATATTCATCACAGGATATGTTCATTTCTTTTGTGTCAGGGAAAAAGATATGAAGAAGATCTGAAAGACTGAGTTTTTTGTCCTTCATCAAGTTGAGCTCTCTGAAAGGAAGTGGAAATATAAGCTGGATGTTCTGATTCTCTTTCCCTTCAGCCCAGTCCACCATGAACTTCTGCACAGAGACGGTTTTTCCAATGCCAGCGACTCCCTTTGTCAGCACAGTTCTGATCGCTTTGTCTTGTCCAGGTAAAAGTCTAAATATGTTTTTGCATTTGATTGGTTTGTCCTCTGTTGCTGCTCTCCGGGATTTTGTCTCAATCTGTCTCACCTCATGCTCATTACTGATCTCTCCACTTTCACTCTCTGTGATGTAGAGCTCTGTGTAGATCTCATTCAGGAGTGTTGGGTTTCCCTGCTTTGCTATTCCTTCACACAGACACTGAAACTTCTTCAGCAGACTTGATTTGAATCTGGCACCAATTAAAAATGAATTTTTTTTATTTTTTTGAATTTTGAAGCTTTCAGCAGAGAGTGATAGACAAAGATATTCTGCTATCTGTAAAGAAATGCTGTACCTCGGGATAGATTCTCCCTTATTTGTTAGCATAAACATTGCCCTAGGCCTGTCTCCTTCCATGGACTCACATCTCTGCTCTTGTGGGATTGATTTCTTCCTGTAAAATAGATAGACTTTAATATCCATATAATAATAAAATATAGTAGCGATTATAGACAGTTTGGGACTTAATAGAATACATGTAACAGCATTATGTATTGGAATCAGGATATAAAAACACTTAAGTAGTCAGATTACAGGTAAATTTGCTATACGTCATCTGTCCATCCAGACAGAAATGTCGTACCTCGGATCAGCCGATCTGCGTCTTCCAGCAAATTTGAATGGTATATCCATAGATTTGTCGCTCTTCATGGACACACAGCTGGGCTCCGGTGGGTTTGATTGCTCTCTCTGGAACTGACTTCATTAGAATTGAGACAACAAAAGTCAGAACTGACATAAAAATGATTTAAATAGTTGATATGACAACTGTACATTGTACAATGCTAAATGTCATCTTTCCATTCAGACAAAAACACTATACCTCATATCAGTTGATGTGCGTCTTCCAGCAAATTTTAATGGAATATCCATAGACTCACCACTATTCATGGACACACTACTGGGCTCTGGTTGGCTCGTTTGCTCTCTCTGGAATTGACTTTAATAGAATAGAAACAACATAACTCATAATAGTATAGAGACAAGAACTGTTCATATAGTTGATATGACAAGTATACATTGTACAGTTCTACATGTCATGTGTCCTCCAGGCAGAACTTTTGTACCTCTAATGACTTCAATAAAGACAAAAGAATAGTCAAAATAGAACAGACGGTAGAACAGATTATATACAGTTGATATACCAACCGTATGTTGTACAATGCTGAATGCCATCTATTAGTCCAGAAAGAAACGTTGTACCTCGGATCAGTTGATGTGTGTCTCCCAGCAAATTTCAATGGTACATCCATAGACTCGCCACTCTTCATAGACACACTGCTGGGCTCCGGTTGGTTTGATCGCTCCTTCTGGAATCGACTTTAATAGAGACAATATAATAGTCATAATAGAACAGATTATATACAGTTGATATAACAACTATACATTACACAATGTTAAATGTCACCAATTTATCCAGACAGAAACATTGTACTTCGGATCAGTTGATGGGTGTCTTCCTGCAAATTTTAACGGTACATCCATAGATTCGTCACTCTTCATAGACACACAGCTGGGCTCCGGTTGGTTCGATTGCTCTCTCTGGAATTGGCTTTAATAGAATTGAGACAACAGAAGTCAGAGCTGACATAAAAATGATTTAAATAGTTGATATGACAACTGTACATTTTACAATGCTAAATGTCATCTCTCCATCCAGACAAAAACACTGTACCTTGGATCAGTTGATGTGCGTCTTCCAGCAAATTTTAATGGAATATCCATAGACTCGCCACTCTTCATAGACACACTGCTGGGCTCCGGTTGGTTTGATCGCTCCTTCTGGAATCGACTTTAATAGAAACAATATAATAGTCATAATAGAACAGATTATATACAGCTGATATAACAACTATACATTATACAATGTTAAATGTCATCAATTTATCCAGACAGAAACACATTGTAGGTGCCTTCCCGCAAATTTTAACGGTACATCCAGTTGATAGGTGCCTTCCCCTTCTGAAATCAAATTTTAACGGTACATCCATAGATTTTATCCAGACAGAAACATTGTACACTCTTCATAGACACACAGCTGGGCTCCGGTTGGTTCGATTGCTCTCTTTGGAATTGGCTTTAATAGAATTGAGACAACAGAAGTCATTACAGACACAACAATTGAGTTAATATGATAACTGCACATTATACAATGCTAAAGGTCATCTTTTCATCCAAACAGAAACACTGTACCTCGGATCAGTTGATTTTTGTCTTCCAGCAAATTTTAACGGTACATCCATAGATTCATCACTCTTCATGGACACACAGCTGGGCTCCGGTTGGTTTGATCGCTCCTTCTGGAATCGACTTTCATAGAGACAATAAATGGAACAGATTAGGCATATTACTAACCAAAAATTAAGTTTTGATATATTTACGGTAGAAAATTTACAAAATATCTTCTTGGAACATGATCTTTACTTAATATCCTAATGATTTTAGGCATAAAGAAAAATTGCTCATTTTGGCGATTGCTACAAACATATCCGTGCTACTTAAGACTGGTTTTGTGGTCCAGGGTCACATATACAGTTGATTTAACAACTCTATGTTGTACAATGTTATCTATTCATCCAGACAGAAATGTTGTACCTTGGATCAGTTGATGTGTATTTTCCAGCAAATTTTAAAGGTACATCCATAGACTCAACACTCTTCATGGACACATAGCTGGGCTCCGGTGAGTTTGAGCGTTCCTTCTGGAATCGACTTTAATAGTATAGAGACAGGAACCATTTACTCAGTTGATATGACAACGGTACATTGCACAATGCTGACAGTCATCAATCTATCTATGTGCATCTGGAGAGAAATGTCGCACCTCAGATCAGTAGGTGTGTTTCCTTCAGCAAATTTTAAAGGGACATCCATAGATTCAACACTCTTCATGGACACACAGCTGGGCTCTGGTGAGTTTGATCTCTCACATAATTTACTTTAACAGAATAGACAAAAGAATTCATATAGTTGATTTTACGTGCAGATAAACCTCATAGAGAATCTTATCTCTAGACAAGCTTTACACTTTTGAAAAGTGATGATGATCCATCCATTCTTGGCACCAGTATACAATAGAGACAACCACTCAGAACACCTGTAACAGCCTGTAATGTGGCACACAATGTCTTTCTAGAAGACTGGGATCATATAAAGATTTGGTCAAAAAAAATTTTGATGTACCTGCATCCAGGAGAAAAATCTCCATCGCTGAATGTTTGTGTGTCCTCCATGATTCATTCAGTCTTCAAGAAACTGCACAGGTAAGAGTCTGATGAGTCATAACACTGACTAAAAACAGATATTATTTATAAATTACCTGAATATAGTGTTAATAAAGACAAATAAGCAGATTTAATAGACATCTGCACTACCTGTCTGTTAAATGTTTACAAACACTGAAATCTCATATTTGTAGTTTCCTTCCTTTCTTATTACGTAATTGATGAAAGCTTCAAAAGATGAATGAGGCAAAAACATATACAGTTCTGAGATACAGAAACAGTTCTGCAGAATTGTTACACCATTGTTTCTTTAACATTATTTATTATGAGCACACCATCCTCAAGTTACTTTTAAGTAACCCTGTAGTACTTAACCATACTTGGTCGAAGAATCTTCAGTCTGGGTACAAAACGGCGCACGTACACAAAATCCAGTTCATATCCCTACTTTTCAAACGTAGTTAGTAATTAGTAATTAGTAACTACCTCACCATGTTTGATCAACAGGTTATGAACTTTTAAACTATGAATATTTATTGGGTTCTGCGCGAATAAGTAATAAAACGTATTATTGTAATAATATAAACCGTGCTAAAGCGGCAACTCTATGTTCTTATATGTCATTGAAATATTTAACGAATGGAAAACGTAACATAAAACTTTTGACATTTTTATAAAGCTTACTTTTCGTTGCATGTCATTACACGCATATCAGGACTCTAAACGCATTTCTGTTTGACATTTGACAGTGACGGAAAAAACAGCAGAGTACTGCGCATGTTCTGTGCACTAAAGATAGCGAGCCCTCACGGGGATGGCCGAGCCCACACGGAAAAACACGAGTTATATTTTCTGCTTACTGGATCACATATCAGGTCCCTGCAAGACAGTCCCCAAATGCAAACGTCGAATTAAACTTGTTCATCTACTGACCTTCGTTAATTTCATACTTCCGTGATTCCGTTATGTTTTTAATATTACATATAAAGACTATACGGATAAAAAGTGTGTGTGTTTGGTCAGTTTTCATTATCAGTAGCTCATGTTCAGGTAATCCCATGGAGTTACGTGACATCATGCTTCAAAGTCGGGAAAAAATGAAGGGGATATTTGTTAATTGCCTCAGTGAAAACCTCTATCTACAGTTAGAAACATCTATACTTTACTTACAAAGGCTTTATCCAATACTATACTTGCTCATCTGTTGATTTTAATCTTATGTGTGGATTATTTGGTTATACACACATACATTCAGACACAAAGAAGAAAATGACACATCTTAACATTCTAGAGCACTCAGAATTTATTTATATATTATATATATATATTGTTAGTAACTAGTTATATACACAGCAGCACATTGGGAAAAAAATTAACAGCATTTATCAAAAACATTTACAGGGGGTTCATCTATTTAAAATATAATTTCACAAATTTATGTGTACAGAAAATATCTTTTGTGTTCTTGCTGTAATCACATTCTCTCATTGCCCTCTATATTTATGTCTTTTCTAAACAACTCCTACTTCAGCTAAAACAGTTCAACATAAAGTCCTGTTATGGAAAATATATTCCATCTTGTGGTTATCAATCATGAAACCACTGAAATGTTACCCTAACCTATGAAGTAGTGATACTGCAGTCCACCATCTAATCTCTGAAAAGCTTCATGTAAAGACAGCAGCTAGATTACTGTTAAACAGCCTTTAGGTCTGCTTACAGAACTGTGCAAGGTATGTGCAAAGATTTCATTTAGATTTGGCAAAGCAGGTCACAGGTCCATATAGGTCTCAGATAATGATGGATTTATCATTTAGTGTCAAAGCGAGTCAGATCCTGGAGAAAAAAAAAATGCTGAGCCCTTCTCTGCTGGTCTTCTTTAGTGGAAATATCTGTAGATAAAAAAAAAAGTCTTTTTTGCAATTGTTGGTTGCTGGCGACACCGCTCTATTTGTGGAAAGTGTCTAACATCTGACCTGCTTTAATGTTAATCTGTAGGATGTTCTGGACACGACCTGTTGACCTCAAACCATTCATCAATACACCTGGAGGAGCAGAAGATGAGATGATTTTCACGGACGACAGCAGGTATGTGTGTATGACTGTGTTAGTAAATGTTTCTCATACCCTTTGTGGTAGACACAGAGACAAGGCAGTCGAGCAATTGTGTCCCCCTGAATCATGTCTTCTAGACATATCGAACACTCGCCAGATTCCCGGGACAAAACATCATCTACAGAATGAGAAAACATCACAACATCACTATCAGCAGCATCAGAGAAGCTCAGAGCTGCAGGAGTCAGCTGATGGCACACTGGGGCGCTGTTATACAACAAAACAAATGAGCTTTAAAGTAAACAGTGGAGTTTGTCAGTGGATCTAACTGGACAGAAAGACAGTGTGTGATAGTTGTTCTTACCATTATAATGAAGTCTGGGTTTGGAGAAACACATGAGCAAATGATCTTCTATTTCATCAGAACAGACAAACTTTGAGCAGACGGGACAGTCAAATCCAGCTGAAACAAACAGAGACAAATCATGCATAACTTATATTTGTTACATGTATTTTTCCTGGATTTATTATGTAGGTCACTTGAGCAGTATTACACAGAATTTAGTTCCTGTGGCTATAAAAAGGCAATCTTGGATATATTGTAATCTCATCTGTGAGTTTATCTACTGTAATGTGCATTATTGGGTTATCACAATATGACCGATATATAATGCATAAAATTTGCAGCACGTGTTCATACGGCACATGGCTGAATTATTAAATTAATTCAAATAAAGTTCATTATGAAGCTTTTTTTTTTTTTTTTTTTTTTTTTGATTACACAAACTTCTGTAGACATTCAAAGCTCTGCACATACAGGAAGGAAATATTATGCATTTAACATTTTATCCAACAAGCTGAAAGAAATCACTGTAATGCACTGCATATTCTGTGCATTAAACACCCAATTTCTACAATGCAAAAATTATGCAACAATACAATACTAAGCATTAAAGGATTAGTTCACTTCCAGAACAAAAATGCACAGATAAAGTATTCACCCCTTGTCATCCAAGATGTTCATGTCTTTCTTCAGTAGTAAAGAACTTATGTTTTTTGAGGAAAACAATTCAAGATTTCTGTCCATGTAATAGACTTCTATGGTGGCCCCAAATTTGAACTTCCAAAATGCAGATTAAATGCAGCTTCAAAGGGCTCTAAACGATCCCAGCCGAGGAAAAAGCGTCTAATCTAGCGAAATGATTGGTTATTTATTTACTTTTGAATTACAATTTATTACAATTACATTCTCATCTCATTTTCTCCTCTAACTTCAAAATCGTCCTACATCGCTGCAGAAGTACCGACCCAGAATTTACAAAGATCAAGCACCCGTTACCAAAAAAAAAGGTAAAAACAGCGATGTAGGACAATTTTTAAGTTGGAGGAGAAAATGAGACGGGAGTTTTTAGACGTACCCTAACTGTCATGACCGGAAAAAAACAATTCACACAGAGGTAGACAAGATGAGTGTTTGAGGCTAGAAAAGTATATAAATTATATATTTTTTAAGAAAATAACAGATTTTGCTAGATAAGACCCTTATTTCTCAGCTGGGATTGTTTTAGCCCTTTGAAGATGCATTTAAACTGCATTTTAGAAGTTCAAATTTGGGGGCACCATAGAAGTCCATTGCACGGAGAGAAATCCTGAAACGTTTTCCTCAAAAAACAACTGCTTTACAACTGAAGAAAAAAAGACATGAACATCTTGGATGACAAGGGGGTGAGTACATTATCTGTAACTTTCTGTTCTGGAAGTTAACTAATCCTTTAATCTGAAAGCATATTAACTATAATGCATTTCTTGTGTATGCACAGCAAAAACACCAAACAAAAACATGTTTATATTAAAATGAAGTACGTTTTGCACTGAGAATCACAGCGGAGTCTTACTAAATATTTTAGCTGTTTCCAGTTCTTTGCACAGTCACATTTAACAACAATGAACTTTATTTACAATTACTAATGAACTGACCCATCAACCACTAACTAGTTAAGCAGGGCAAATGTTATCAGTGAGAAAGAATATAAAAACTTTTAAGTGCTTCCTTGCACACACCTTTGTTTATCAGTGTCAGTCTATACTGACAAAACAGTAACAGGAAGTAAATAAAATAAAATAAAAGGTAGGTCAGCTGTGTATTGATGACGATGAACCTTGTGACACACGGCAGCATCTACAGACTGATTACAGACACAAACAGCTTTTACAAGTCAATCTATAAAACAGCGTTGTGTGCGTTTATGTGTTTGTAGCCCAGTGGAATTAAAGGAAACTTTATCAGACACTCCTCTGACAGATGGTTAAAAGTCAAGGTGAAACACGTGCTTGATTTACAACGATAAAGGTTGCTTAAGGATCACTGCTGTCCCAACAAAAACATTCACTAGTATATTTAATATGGCATATAAGTCAGTGCAAATCTGATTAGATAAAATTCTTTGTAATTGGTAATCTCTTATTTTCTACCCTAAGAATAAAGTAAAAAAAAAAAAAAAAAAAAACTGTATTCCCAAAAACATTTGGAAAATAATCATCAAGTTCAAAAAGGTTGAAGCGAATAACAAGAGTGTTCACTAGTGTTGTCACGATACCAAAATTTTGACTTCGAAATGATACCTGACTAAAATATCACGATACTACTACTGAACTAATACTACGAAAAAAAACATAGAACAACAGAATGGAGATCATAGGTATTTTATCTATTAAAACAAACAATTTCATCCCCCCTTAAGAAAAATTAAATAATAAAATAATAATAATCACATGCCACTGTGCCACTACACAGGATTATGGTGAACAACTACCGAGCCTACAGGTATGTAGAAATCTTTGCTATATTGGTAAGTTAGTTTAAAGGATAAAACCAAATCTTATTTTATGATATAGTAATTTTATTTCACAACAACAATTTATATAATCACTTTTTTGTTATTTCATTAATAAATAATTTATTAATAAATAGGCTATTTATTATTATTATTATTATTATTTATTTTATTTTATTTTTTTAAGAAATACTGTGTTGTGTGTTTAAAATTTTCTGCTAAATAAATTCAGGTAATTATTTTTCTGGTAAATATTCCTTAAACATTGTGTTAATAATATTTTTCTTATTAGTTGTAGTACTATCTCTACATTAAGTATTCATGTCTTTTTCTTATGATTGCTCTAAAATAAATTAATAAACTTTAGACTTTAAATTCCTGAAAAGAAATGTCCTTAAAACTCTTTGCAAATAACCTCCTAAATGTTAGGATCAGCCCCAACTTGTCCTAAATTTCTAAAAGAGGTCTAATAAATATATATTGCGATGTTTGCATTAACACTACATGTGTGTGTGTGTGTGTGTGTGTGTGTGTGTGTGTGTGTGTGTGTGTGTGTGTATATATATATATATATATATATATATATATATATATATATATATATATATATATAAATAAAGGTCCAATATTGGCAGCATTCATGATAAAATAACCATTTAAAATACATGTTCCATAAAAAATAAACAAAACAACCCCAAATGTTTAGTTTACATTATTATTACTCTGAGGTATTTTTAACTGAGTTGATCAGCAAGTCTTCAGCAAAAACTGCCACACAATCAGATAAACACCATATAGCCTCTTACATTCTTTTTAAGTGAAAACGCCACTATTTTTGATAATGTGTGCGTGAATGAATTTGGTAGTTTGCGCGAGTTTGTTGGGCTCTACATAATATCATTAAAACTCAACTGTTTAACTCTAGGGTAGTTGGAAAATGAGCCTATTTTCAAAAATAGTGGCATGTTCCTGTAAGAAATACTCAGACTTCTATTTATATAGCACTTAACAATACCATAAGAGCACGAACATAACGAACATAACATTAAAAACACTCACAAACACACAAATAAAACTAATCTCACAACAAGAGTCATTTTGTCTGTACATATCATTCACTTAATCAAAAGCCAAAGCATATATTCAGACTTAATGAAACACCAAAGCAAATAAAAAAGGAATTAGGCCAAAATTACAAGCGCTAAGGCATGAAAAGGAATTATAGACAGTGGAAACGCATTCCAAAAATATTCTTAAAAATATATTCGAGAATGTAATCATTGTTTAAAGAACCGCACTTAGGGGATATTCTTACTAGGGATGTCACAATATTCAATATAATATCGAATCGTTCGGTACGACATCCACGGTTCAATACGCGCTTGCGGTTTTTCAGTTTTGCATTTTGCATTAAATAACTTCCTTGGTTTATTTCTCTGCATTTGTTGTATGTGTGACTGCGATTTCACGTGCTGAAATGAGGAAACGCTTCCCCGCTTATATTTGAAAAAGCAACACACGCAGAGCGTCTTCCCTTCTAATGACATGCAGTGATAAGCCTTTCTAAACCTGCTGTCCAACAAAAGAGTTATAAACACAAAAGTTATAAAAAACATTATAAAAATACATATAACTTGTTTTTAATTCACAACATCAGTCGAGTGTTTGAAATAACCTCCTTATGTGATCTGATGTGGATTCTCATCACAGAATGAGGCAGACAATCAATTCTATACTCATATTCAATGTATGTCGATTAGCAATGGCTTATGAAAATACACAAGATGGCTTGAAGAACACAGATAAACCATATATTATTGCAGACGAGTGTTTATTGTCCTTACATTTCGTCATTCAAAACGTTTAATGTTATACCTTGTTTTTAATCAGTTACAGCAATAGTGATGCTTTTATCCATATTGCAGAAGCTGGAACAGAACGTAATCAGTGATACTTCTTTGACACATATGTGGATTTTCTGCACGAGGGTGCCCTCTGACGTCCAGTAGGAATGAAACCAATCTATTTTGCTTAAAAATCGAAAAAAAATAATACCTCTCTCAAAAGAAAATATTTTGTTAATTTGTTGCAAAAAACACCCTGAAGTGGCAAGATAGCAGAACCGAACCAAACCGAAAACCGAAACCGAAAACAGAAGTTAAAAACTGAGGTATGTATTGATTAATATTTCAACAACATTTACTAAAAAAAAAAAAGAAAATTTAATTTAATTTATTTTATTTAATTTTATTAAATAATTTTATTATTATTTTATTATTTAGGGAATAATTTTATACTAGGCTGCCAGTAGATTTTAAAGATAAAGCGTTTATGTTAATTGGTCAACACCAATAATGGTGAAAATGACCAAATATTGGCTGATACAATTCAGTTAATGCACATTCTGATGGGTGTTCTCTGCAACTCGGTATTATCCAAATGTTCATATTTCTAAAAACACTTTAAGCTCATCATGTGAGCTTAAATCAAATATTATTGATGAAGAACACTTATCTTACTGAACACACTGCATCTGGAGCAGCCACATGACACACACATGCCTCATGCACTTTAACCTTCACACTTCAAATTGACACAAATTGCAGAAGGTCCATTCAGTCTTTGCTATCCTAGCTATTTTATTTGACCGCCCAGTAGAAGAAAAAAAGTAGTGCATTACTCATTATTTTTATTTCTGTTTAATGCTGCAACAACAGAAAAATATTTTGAAGCTGCTTTTCTTTTTTAAATGACTTTATAGAAAAATAATAATTGCCAATTTATAAGCCAGACTGTCAAAAAGCTGGCAATCAAACTTGCTCAGTTATTTCAAACATGACTCATTAAAGAGGATGTCATCAGGAACTTTGGCTTGTAAATATCTCGCTAACAAATACAATAACTGTCAAATAAAAATATAAACGAATATGACTAAAAGAATTTTTTCCTTACGTGTTCACGTCTCTTCACGATCGACAAAATTACCCACTTCAATTCTTATCAATCTGACCTACTATTGAGGACGATTTATTTAGTACAACCTGTCATCATCGCTATAAGATCATATCTGGAACCAAACACAATGTTTATTGCCACTCAAAGGTCACAAAAATACAACATTGCAGTTTGACCTTTAAGTTTTCAGGCAATCTATCTGTAAAGACAAAACTTGCATGGAACAGACAATGAAGCATTCATTCATTATTGTTATGTCACCTATTTCGACCCACATAAACTGATCAGGAATGTTATAGAACAAGATTTTGCATTTAGTCTTATTCTTTAATGAGGAAGTCTCTGTGTTTATAGTTACTATAAAAAAAATCCACAACAAAACAAAAGTCAGTGTACAGTTCTGATCACAGGCTGTTCAGAACATGATGTACAGAAACACACACGTTTACCAATGATAAATCCATCAATGCATAAACCATAAAACAACATTCAATCATGTAGCAGGTGGACTTCTAAAAACATGCATTTAAAATCTAGGCCAATAAAACAAACTGTTATATATTTATGGACTTACTGACATTATTTAAACATCATATGGTCAAAAAGCTTCATTATAATATTATCACAAGTTCATATGTGCATTACAAGGTCATATAATAAGATAGGCTATATCATATAGGCATGCATTTGACTATGTAATGATATTGTATGATATCATCATATAAAAAGTTGTATAATCAAATAAGCCTAATAAGCTACATTATAATATATATCATTAAATTATTGTATGAGCTTCACCAGATGAAAGTGTGACTATGATAAGGTCATAAAATAAGTTAATTTATCACGAGGTCAACACGATTCATTTTAAGACAATACAGTTGAAGTCAAAAGTTTACATACACCTTGCAGAATCTGCAAAATGTTAATTATTTTACCAAAATAAGAGGGGTCATACAAAATGCATGTTATTTAGTACTGACCTGAATACAATGTGTCACATAAAAGACGTTTACATGTAGTCCATAAGAGAAAATAAGAGTTGAATTTATAAAAATCACCCTGTGCAATAGTTTAAATACATTTTAATGCTAATTAATAGTGCGTTGTTAGTGACAGTTGTTCAGGAAACTGCTCACGCTTCTTCAGAAAAGCCCTTCAGGCCCCCAAAAAAATAAAAAAATACAATAAAATAAAATAAAATAAAATATATATATATATATATATATATACACGTTTTGTATGTGAATGCAGGTCAGTCCTAAATAAAAAAATAACATGCATTTTGTATGACCCCTCTTCTTTTGGTAAAATTCATATTTTGCAGATTCTGCAAGGTGTACGTAAACTTATGACTTAAACTGTGTGTGTATATAGATATATAGATAGATAGATAGTCACATGCATCTTAATACATAATGTTATTAATTAGAAGGAGTTTGTTCAGTGTCTTACCGCCCAGCATGTGAGGTGTGAGGTGTGCAGGTAAGGACCCGATCAGCAGTGTTCTCTGCCCGTCTGTCTCATCTCTCCGGCCGCCGATCGGGATAACGCCGCTATGGGTGAACGAACGCGGTCTTTGTGGCGAATACTGGAACCGTTCACCGATCTGTCCCGTCGAACCACCCGCGTAAAAACGCAGAACCGCAGCTCTTCCGTCCGAGAAGTTCAGATCGGAACCGGAGTAAGATCGGACCCGAACTCCCGCAGACTGAATACTCTGTTTCGGACCCATATTATATAATACCACTATTTAAAAAACTTAAGAATCTCAAACTGGACAAAGATGCTCAAAAAAGCGAGAGAGAATCACAAGACCGATAAATGCAAAATATGCATTAAACACGCAAAAGCGCGAAGCCCGAGTTACTTTGCACACTTCCCACAATCAATGTGAGTAAATTCAGTGGAGCACACTGCAAACAAACTCAAACAGACGCCAAAGATCACGTGATGTGCTGATGGTAATTTAGGGGTTGGCAAAGCGTCTTATGGAGCATTAGCACCTCCTGCTGAACTGGAGTGTGACGCTTGCATTCAGTCATAAGTTGTACTATGCAACATTTTTCATCAAAACAATGTCCAACATTTCATGTGCTGTGATAAAGAACCACTGATCTATAATAGAGAACTGGATTGCTCATGACGTCATAGAAGTGAAGCCGCTGCGCCGCCATATCGCTATTCCCTAGTATTCGCAAACATTCTATTGAATGCATAGGAAATAATACGACTTCAATGAGAAAACATCATCTAACAAGTAAACGTTTTCATATCTGACGTCTCACTGTACATTCTCACAACGCAAACGTCCTAAGCATGTAAACGGTTATTGTTTAATGTCGGGAATTCCCTCTGCTTATTAAAAAGTTACGTTCATATACATTACAGTAGCGAACATCATATGAACATGATAAACATCGGACGTTCACCATGTTTACAAATGACAAAATGCTCATCCTGAAAACTTTTTTTAGATTTATGCTTTGTATACATATAATTAACCTTGTACAGTTTATGCTGTTTTGTTATAGTGTTTTTATTCGTAACGTTACAGGCTAAATGCACGTTTCAACAATGATTTCGTTAACATCATTTTGAAGCAGGTAATGATTTAAACGTTTAATTCAGCCTACATAACATTCATGTTGAGATAAATGTTAATAATAAACGTTAATAATGCAAAAATGTTAAATATAACATTTTAAATATAGTAATATTAAATGATTTAAATAACTAAAAAGATCAAATGAAAATGAAACGTTAAAAATGAAACTAAAACTGTCAGCAGATGCCGTTAAGTCACTGATTTTATCACTGAACCATTTATTCAGGAATGAAGCGACTCTTTAGGAATGGGTAATTGAATCAATGACTCAGATTCGTTTAAAAACGCCCGTTCATTCATAAACGGAACACAGCTGTGTTTGAATAGAGATGCGGCTTAGTAGTGACTTTGTTTCAGACTATTTTCGTTGACGAAATTGAGCAAAATCAGGTAGTGTTATAGTCAGATAAATGTAATTTAAGGCACTTAATATAATAGAATTTGCGCGATCTTTAAGAGGTTTAAATAGATGTTGCTCACTTAGGGACATAAAAATACGCACATCATAACTTGGAGAAATAACGCCGACTAATTACATTTGATATGGATTTAAAGACATCAAGCTTTATTTCCAAGATTTGAATTTCAATACAACACAGAGCAATATAACAGGCTTGTATTGTATTATTTATTGTATATTGGAATCAATTTCAGATACTAATTCCAGATATATGTTCATGTTTACTATTTCCTGCATAATTTCTTACGTTAAGAAATATATTTTGTGTTAGATCAGAACTGTGTCGTTAAGTGCGCAGCTGACACACCCACCTGAACGATTTCAAAACATCGCTTATCCTGCTCGAAAAAAAAAATACTGCAGATAAGATTTTAAGTAAAAATTAATTTACATACACATATCATAAAAACTAGTCCTGTGTGACTGAAACGCTTAAAATCGGGTGATTTTGGGTCAGCGACTAAGCAGTGAGTCAATGGTGCTCTATGCCGATAGGGAATAGTAAGATGGCGGATCGAACACTTCCGGTGGCTTCACTGCCTGACGGCAGTTTAGAACGCAATGAGCGATCCAGTCATTATATATAGATCAGTGTAAAGAACGACAGTTTATCCACCTTATTTTTCCCGTAAAAGTGGGCGCGGCCGTTTGTAAATGTTATGTGCGACGCTTCCGGTCTCATCTGCATCCAGCTATTTTTAGCGGTTAAACAAAGCAGCTGTTTTGATGTTTGATATTGCAAACGTTGTATTACCATGTTCTTTTAATGTATTATCTTAATTAAGAACACAGTGGTTTGCAGTGCAAACAGTTTTACCGTTTACTGCACTTTCTTGATCTTCTCGCCAGTTCTCTAGCAGCTAATGAACCGAAAGTCTTAACATTTATAGAAAACGGCTTACTTCCACGTTGAAAAATAAGGTGGATAGGTTTGTGGGGAAAATTCAGGGATTGACCACTTATGAAAACACAGCTAACACTGGTGAAAAAAACAGCATATGCTGGTAGGTATGTTTTGATGCTGGTTTAAGGTTTTTGCTGGTCATGTTGCTGGTCAAGGACCAGCATGAACCAGCAAAGGACCAGCTTAAACTAGCATCAAAACACACCTACCAGCATATGCTGTTTTTTTCACCAGGGAAGGCTAAGAAATACAGAACACGCTCATAAGATTCAAATTTAATTGTTGAATTTCAGATTACAGTACATGCTGACCCAAACAAATTTTACTCCAGTTTAATTCTAAATGACTCTAGACAACAGGCTGATCAATATTCATCTAAAATCAATAACAATATTTCCAATTACCACATTGTAAGATTTGAACAATCTTCTTAGAAATTAAATTATTAGTTATAAAGGTGACAAAAATAGCATCCACAAATGGATTTACGCACACAAAGGAGTACAGAAATAAATAAATCATAAACGGGTAAACTATTAACAAACAATAGGTAAATATTAATAAATAATATAAATAATAAATAAAATAGATATCACAAATTCGGTATAAAGCTTTAACTGTTATACGATAAAGACAGTCAGCTGAAAAAAAATGAATACATATAAACAAATAAAGGTTAAGCTACATAAAGTAACGTTCAAGAAATTTAAATTACACAAAAAGTGCTAAAATTGAGCAGTTCAAACCATGGGACAAATAAATAAATATTAAAGTAAAATAAATATCACAATCTGGTACAGAGCTTTAACTGTTACATAACTACATAAAGACAGAAAAACAGCAGCTTTGATCTCAGTAACACACTTTCATATAATGTTGGTATAATTCATCTCTACGCTTCACTGGGCGTGTGCAGGAAGACACTATGAAAGCAGAAGACAGTGGAAGTTTAACAGCCACGTGTATAATGTCAGCAAATTCACATACAGTATGTCCTGGAGAAATATCACGTGCCTCTGCTGACCTCTCCTGTGGCACAGTCTGTGCAGTCCTTCAGTCAACATCATGATGTGTTTGTACTGATGAAATGACAGCAGATAAATAATGCTTTAAACAGGTCCTGGTAACTGCTACATCAGGTCACATGACCATTACACAGCAGTCACCTGAATCAGCTGATATATATATAGGCCTACAGGCCTTCTCTTAAAAATAAAGGTTCTGGTGATATTTTACAGTTTGATTATACAGGAAAATTCCAACTTCCCAAAAAAAGGATGTTTTCTTTAAAGGTGCTACATACAATTTCTCAACATGTCTCATGGAACATGCGCCTTGGCCACACCCCCTCTTGCACAACACATAATGAAAACGAAAGATAATCAATCTTAAGATACGTTTGGCTTTTATAAACAATGTCAAATGGGGAGGTAAGTGTTATGCAAATATAAAAAGAGGGCATGTGGATATTTGCCTTTAGTAGAACGCTCCATACTGAGCTCCGTCTTCGTGCTTTTACAGAGCAGTGTGGGCGGTGCTCTCACGGTCTCATTATAAATGCGGGGAGGGGGATGTGTTTTAAAGGGCGTGGCTTACATACAATAACAAACATGCCCCGGCTGTCCCAACTACCAAAAATGTAACATTAAAGCTTGGATTACAACATCATTACTACACTGTATCTTTTTGTAGTAAATGGGTACTGATTCTATCCACCTTATTTTTCTTGTAAGAGTGGGTGTGGCCATTTGTAATTTTTATGGGTTTGGCTTTCATCCTCATCCACATCGAGCTATTTTTAGCTGTACAAAACAGCTTGTTTGCTGCTTGATATTGTAAATTGGCGTGTCTTACCATATTATTTTAATGTATTATCTTAATAACGAACATACTGGTTATTACCCTATAGCAGCTAATGAACCGGAAGTCTCACCCATAGGCTTAAGGTGGATATGTAAAAACGGTACAGAGCACCTTTAAAGAAGTCTATATCAACTCAAGAACCATTTGAGGCTAAAAAGGGATCTTGATAAGAATCGTATTCAGTGTTGAACCGCAGAAGAACCTTTATTTTAAGAGTTTAGACTTAGATACACTGTTTGACCTTTCTTTTGTTAAACTCTTGAGTTGACCTTTCTGAACTCAGAGGATGTTGATTAATACAATCAAAAGACAATAAAGGCAAAGAGAGGATTAATCAATGATCTGTTTAAACATCTCACTCACCCAAGAACACAATAACCCCATCACCTCTTGAATAAGTAATAATTAGACTTTACCCGCTGATGTTGTTTAATTTGATCCTTGCACAGATACTTTGTATGCACTTGCAATCAGCTTTGGTTATTTCAATACAAATACAAGAACTAGGGTTAAAATCACGGATACAGAAAATCCACAATGGATATCTAGATTCTTTACAGTCGACATGAAATCGAAATAATTGACCTTACTTACTTTCTTAACACATATTCCTGGTCTTATTGTGAACAATTCATTGGTGCACATAAAAAGCGACTTTCCTTAGGCAAATTCATAAGTGTTATGTTCAGAAGAGCATACTAGCATACTATTACTATTTGCATTTTATAAGTTTGCAAGACACGGATGACTTACAGAATTTGTCAAAATGTGCATACTGTCATTTACCTTCCATTTCTAATTTGATTAATAAATAGGACATGATAAGCTGCAATTTTTACAATTTGATCACACACAAGAATTAAGATGTTTTAACC
Organism: Labeo rohita; assembly: GCF_022985175.1. Taxonomy (NCBI): domain Eukaryota; kingdom Metazoa; phylum Chordata; class Actinopteri; order Cypriniformes; family Cyprinidae; genus Labeo; species Labeo rohita. The sequence goes on from NC_066887.1 coordinate 33,193,596, forward strand.
AAAAAAAGGGATGCAAAATGCAAAACATCATAATTTTCAAAAACTGCATGACACTCGCTGAATTAAACATGCAACGTAATGAGGTCAAGTGACAAGAGTGCAGCAATATACAGTACACCAGTATACCATTCTGAACATAAATCTACTATAATGTCACCTCCAGTCACATGACTGCTTATTTTTTTTAAATTATGAAAGCAGGGAATGAGATGCTTGTTTTGTTTCTGCTTGAATGTGATGAGAAGTTAATGAGAAATAATATAGGTCAAAATAACGATCACTTTTGTTAAAATCAGGGTGCAGGAAAAGCTGTCCAGATTTTAAAGGGTGTAATGGTGCAGTGTGTGTATGTGTAAATGTGTGTATAAGAAGAAGAGCCAGGTGAGTAAGGTTATGAGAGCAGGGCTCGATGCAGAAACTGTGGCCCAGTGTGGAGCCTCTCTGCTGGGCATTATTGCTGGCTCACACCCATCTGCTGGTGGTCTGGCTCTGGTTCCTCCTCCACGTCTGCGTGATACTGATCGAATGTGTCGTCGTCAATATCTGGAAGACCCAGGAGCTGCAGGACAATTTCACAGTCATTCCATACCAAATAGAATACAATAGAATCAAACTAGAACAGAATGAAATAGAATATTCAAATGTAACATGCATTGAGATTCCATTATAAAAGGAAAGATGGTTTTGGTTCTAAAATCTGACTGCATGAGTCACATTTGAAACAGACATACACATCACGTGCAAGATTGGACAGGCATGGAAAAAACAAATGAATCATGTAACAGACTTTGTATATGCCAAAAATGTAAGAACATATGTTTTCTGTAGGCATTCATCATTTGCTTTGAATATAGTTACAACTTATTTTTATTTGATTTAGTTGCGTTAGTTTTGCAATAGTTTTGCAGTTTTTTTACAATGTGATTTTTGTTCACTGAGATCTGGGAGAAACAGCATTTTTCTGCTTTTCAGCTTTCCTTGAACATGAAATCACCCACATGCCAACAAACCACTGAAAATTGTACAGCAATAATGACAATTCATAGCAAAAGAGTACAGACGCCAAAGTCAAAGGCTGTTACTCTGTAACTGGCACGGATTTGCAGAAAATTGCCAGTTACATGCATATTTTCTACATTTTATTATGTTACCCCTCAAAAGACAGGAATTTAAAAGGGAATTTATATTAAAAAATCTCAAATCTCAGTCTCTCAAATGGCTTGGGTATGCAGAGCATTCATAGCTTATATAGATTGCTTGGCAAACATTATGCATTACAAAGCTAAACTAATGAACTACATTACGTGGCTGTATAATTTTTTTATTGTGCTTACAATAATTCATAAATGTAGAGAGAGAGACTTACAGGCCTGAAGGATCTAAAGACTTTGTCCAGCACCTCCAGCAGTGTTTTCTTCCCGCAGGAGGAGATGTAGTCCTGCGCAAGCTGAAGGAATGGTAGACAGTCCTCGCTCTCACTCCACACATGCTGAAACACACATACAATTAAACATATCATGTCACCATTATCCCAGTAATGCAAATATTTAGTACAAAATTTACATTTAAAGTTGATGATGAAGTTTACATTTATGTTTAGGATTTAGAATTTTAGATATTTATTTAACATTCAGTTTTATATTTAATTGTATGTGTGCATACAAAAATGTTTATTCAGACATATGTCAGCCAAATTTTAATACTGCTCTATTTTTTTCAAAAGCTTAATTATCTAAATTTGGTGTTTTTTTATTTTTATATTGAAGTTCAAACATGCAGCTAGCAAAACCAGAGTCCTGGGTTTGATTCCCAGGGAGTGCATGAACTCATAAAAATCTATTTTAAATGCAGCATAAGTTACTTTGTATAAAAGTGCCTGCCAAACGCATAAATGTACAGTAAATATGCAATAAATATTCATGCTTCATGGAGTTGCAAAGCACAGTAAACTGTGTTTTACATGGTCATGAAAGCCTTTACACATCTACAAAGCATTTGCAATAGGGATGATTTGTTTGTCAGATGAAAACTACAATCAGACTACAAATATGCATGTGTAAAAAACCCAAACTCCCTGATATTTTTATTTCTGGATTTATAAAATGACCATATATGGTTAAAAGGAATTCTCTAAAGTCAAAGTTGAGCTTCCAGCAGAGAATCTGGGACAGTGAAACTCTTTGTCCCGTTATATTTATCCGAGCGAGAGGGACCATTTTTCAGTAGATGGCCCAAATAATATTCTCCTCCCAAATTGCATTTGAGAAAAATGATTAATGAGGGAATAGAATAGAATACAATAAAACAGATAATTCCAATAAAAATACGTTTACACCGTTCCAGTGTGCATGTGAGTAACACCTTATGCTTTTATTAACTAAAAGCCAAATTAAATGTGTAATACACTACATTTTTTGTTTGTTATCTGCTGTTTATTGCAATTTGAAGCAATAAACCATATTTAGTGGATGTTTATACTGTTATAAATTACACAGCTCAATGTTAAGTGTGGTGAATGCTGTAGATTTGATGCAGAATGACTTCAGAACTGTTTTAGTGCAAGTATGTCACTTGAAATGCTCTCTAAAAATGCACTTTTCTGATTTTGGCAGCTTTTTTGAGAACAAGGACATGCACAACACATCCATCTCTAGAGCTCTCAAGGTGCATGGCAAGCAGTGCTGATATTTCAGTCCTTCTAGTTCCTCTAGGCCTCACATGGAAATAAAAAAAATGATCTCAAAAATCATGAATGTGATTTGTGCATGTGATTTTGATCATCTACATGCATGTGTATTAGAAAAACTAAAATTCAATAAATATACAGATGTAAAATGTAAAAGTCTGCAGAATTCTAATGCTCAACAAGTGGTTAAACGTTATTAATATTGATACATCTCAGCCCAACTTCCTGTTTCAGATTATGTCTTGAGGTCAACCGATGTATCGGTTTGGCCGATTAATTGGCACCGATAGTTGATTGAATGTCGATAGTTTTTTTTCCGGTTTGAGTCCATTGCTTTGTCTTTGTTATACAGCATGAGAGCGGCCTCTAGTGGCGGAAATCACTGACAGCACGTGCCTTGTGTTTAGACACATGACACTGCACGCTGCACAGGGCGGGACACTTCAAAGGCGGATTTAAAACATTGACAACCAAAGGGTGTGTACAGTGTACCGCAGTGCATGTTTTCATGTCATTACTAAGCGACAAATTTGTTGACTAGATGCTGCATTAGTGGAGAAAGGATAGCAGTATACAGTGGGTACGGAAAGTATTCAGACCCCCTTAAATTTTTCACTCTTTGTCATATTGCAGCCATTTGCGAAAATCATTTAAGTTCATTTTTTTTCCTCATTAATGTACATACAGCACCCCATACTGACAGAAAAACACAGAATTGTTGACATTTTTGCAGATTTATTAAAAAAGAAAAACTGAAATATCACATGGTCCTAAGTATTCAGACCCTTTGCTCAGTATTTAGTAGAAGCACCCTTTTGACCTAATACAGCCATGAGTCTTTTTGGGAAAGATACAACAAGTTTTTCACACCTGGGCTTGGGGATCCTCTGTCATTCCTCCTTGCAGATCCTCTCCAGTTCTTTCAGGTTGGATGGTAAACGTTGGAGGACAGCCATTTTTAGGTCTCTCCAGAGATGCTCAATTGGGTTTAAGTCAGGGCTCTGGCTGGGCCATTCAAGAACAGTCACGGAGTTGTTGTGAAGCCACTCCTTCGTTATTTTAGCTGTGTGCTTAGGGTCATTGTCTTGTTGGAAGGTAAACCTTCTGCCCAGTCTGAGGTCCTGAGCACTCTGGAGAAGGTTTTCGTCCAGGATATCCCTGTACTTGGCCGCATTCATCTTTCCCTCGACTGCATCCAGTCGTCCTGTCCCTGCAGCTGAAAAAAAAAACCCACAGCATGATGCTGCCACCACCATGCTTCACTGTTGGGACTGTATTGGACAGGTGATGAGCAGTGCCTGGTTTTCTCCACACATACCGCTTGGAATTAAGGCCAAAAAGTTCTATCTTGGTCTCATCAGACCAGAGAATCTTATTTCTCACCATCTTGGAGTCCTTCAGGTGTTTTTTAGCAAACTCCATGTGGGCTTTCATGTGTCTTGCACTGAGGAGAGGCTTCCGTCGGGCCACTCTGCCATAAAGCCCGGACTGGTGGAGGGCTGCAGTGATGGTTGACTTTCTACAACGTTCTCCCATCTCCCGACTGCATCTCTGGAGCTCAGCCACAGTGATCTTTGGGTTCTTCTTTACCTCTCTCACCAAGGCTCTTCTCCCCCGATAGCTCAGTTTGGCCGGACGGCCAGCTCTAGGAAGGGTTCTGGTCGTCCCAAACGTCTTCCATTTAAGGATTATGGAGGCCACTGTGCTCTTAGGAACCTTAAGTGCAGCAGAAATTTTTTGGTAACCTTGGCCAGATCTGTGCCTTGCCACAATTCTGTCTCTGAGCTCTTCAGGCAGTTCCTTTGACCTCATGATTCTCATTTGCTCTGACATGCACTGTGAGCTGTAAGGTCTTATATAGACAGGTGTGTGGCTTTCCTAATCAAGTCCAATCAGTATAATCAAACACAGCTGGACTCAAATGAAGGTGTAGAACCATCTCAAGGATGATCAGAAGAAATGGACAGCACCTGAGTTAAATATATGAGTGTCACAGCAAAGGGTCTGAATACTTAGGACCATTTCAGTTTTTCTTTTTTAATAAATCTGCAAAAATGTCAACAATTCTGTGTTTTTCTGTCAATATGGGGTGCTGTGTGTACATTAATGAGGAAAAAATGAACTTAAATGATTTTAGCAAATGGCTGCAATATAACAAAGAGTGAAAAATTTAAGGGGGTCTGAATACTTTCCGTACCCACTGTATAGCAGTTCTTTTAGACGTGGCGCTGCACTTTTGCCCGTTGTGTGACTAACATATTTTTATATTTTGATTAGATAACCACAAATGTTCTAGAATAAAAGCAGTTCAATTGTGAACGTACACAATATCCATATGTATGCAATTTCAATACAGTGGCCTTTGTGTAGATATTTAAAGATGGCCATCTTTAGCTTGATTGTTGATGTGATGGTAGTACTTCACAATATGAGTCCATTTGTAACATTAAGATTGATAAAAGCTGTAGAATAGAACAGGGAACATCAACACATGGCGAATGAATTCTACACATTCTCTCTTTCTCCAGAGATCTCCGCTCAGGCTGAGTTGTGAGCAAATGCCTGAAGCACTGAACAGAAAACTTTCTTTTACTGATTTCAGAGAGACAGGCTGATTATTTATGCATCTGTCCAGTGCTCACCGGAACCAGGAGGAAAAAACACCGCAGGCCAAACCAGACAAGCTCAAAATTCAGTTCAGTTTGGTTGTATTAGTTAGCTGTGCAAAAGCATCATTCTTATAATCTGTTAAGATTTAATTTCATTTTAGTTTAAAGACAACATTAGTGGCCAAGCACAACCCATTATACCTCTAATTCAATCTAATTTATTCAATTAGAATGAAATTAAATTGATTGTTAAAAGCGGGTTTACAAGAATATGACTGACTAAATGCAATTTTGCTTAAATAATCCCTAAACATCTATTTGGATATTGGTTAACATTATCAAATAAGGTTTCTTTGTTTTAAAATCTTCAAAATTTGGATCCACTGTAGTTTTTACCTATTAATAAAGTAAAATTTCTCTCTCTCTGGGACTCTGTGATCCTGCTGAACTGTGTATTGATCAGTGTAAGTAATTGGATCCCTGTTCTGCTGGTGCATGTGCTGATATTTTTGTGAGCTCTGGGACTCTGGTGCAGCGGTCTAGTCATGTGGTGTGATTTGAGGGAACTACAGTAAACTCTTGTGGTTCATTTCAAACCTTTAAACCAATTCCTGAATGGAAAGCAAACATACATCTAACAGACATGCACAAAAGAAGCATCAGTGCAAATGCTGCATGTGATTTTACTACATCATAGCTCAAAAAAGCAGGGTAAACTATGTGTAATTTGTAACTAAAGTTACACATAATAATGGCCCATGCCTTTTTTAACAAGGCCGTATGCATCAGTCTACACACCGGATTTTATTGCATCCTACAACCCTGCAACATCCAAAAATCCATCTAAGCATGTAAGTGCTGCAGGCAAAATACACACAAATGCCTCAAAACATGTGCAAAAATAAAAAGTATTTCTTACAGTGATATATTCAGTATCTGCCATGTTACCAAATTAATACCATGTTAATACTTCAGTAAACTTCAGAGTATACCATCCTATACAAAATGTCATAAAGAATTATATATACTATATATATATATATATATATATATGTATGTTATTTTTAGAATAAAAAATATATTTTATATTTTTTGTGTATTTTAATATTAAAATATACTATAGTTGTTAAAATATGGTTCAAAATTTATGAAAAAGTTTTAAGTTTTATGTAAAATAAAAATTAATTTAAATAAATACATTTATTTTACATAAAAACATTTTCTACCAGTCATAAATTTTCTTTTAAAATATGAATATATATTACAAATAAAAGCATTTAAACTATAGATTTTGCCCTCCATATATGTCAGTCCAAATAAATACACCCACAAGTCATTTTAATGAAAATATTTCACATTTCAAAGTATTTTTTGGCCTTGAAATACATTTTAAAATATAATTTGGTATATGCAGATTAATCTAAATATATTTACAATTTAAAAAATATATTTTTATTAAGTTTCACTGTTTACACCATATATGTAGTATGTATTTAAATATATATTTGGGCCAGAAAACATATTTTTGCCGCATGGGATGATATTAGCCTGCGTTTTAGTAACAATGCTAATACCATAGTAGCATGTCCAAAAAACACACACTTCCTATAATTGAAAAAAAAAAGAGAGTAGCCTATTTAGAACATAACAGCATTCACACGCACGGCCCCCCTCCCCCTCCCACCGAGGATCTTATTCGATTATGTCATACTTACAAAATTGTCGGTTCCTCCGGTGAGATTGTCCGGGCAGAGCACGTAGAATGAGATCCCGGGCTCGGCGTAGAAGTCCAGTCGCCTCTCGTCCACATCCTCGGCGAAGATTAGGTCGAACGGATTCCCGGAGCACCATTTCTCGGCGGTGTCCACCAGCTCTTTGAACTCCATCCTGCCTGACGGACGGCGCACCTGAGCCGCGGATGATGCTGATGATGCGGATGCTGAGCACTAGCTAACGCTGCGTCGTCATGGTGATCGCAGATGATTCTGGTTGTGGTTCTGCTGCGGTCTCACTGTCTCATTTCGGCCTGTATTAGAGTCTTCCTGAACTGGACCTGCAGGACCAGACCTGGTTCAGCCCTCCTGTGCGGAGAACAACGCCTGTCCTCTGGAAGGATGACGTCACATGACAACACATGCGCCCCTCGTCATCAGCTTCATAAGGAACCATCTCTAAAGAGACAGCCGTTCGCTCAACTATTTACACATCTCCCCTGAATGCTGAATATTATACTGAATTGTTATTACCAAAAGCAACAAAATAATAATACATTATGTTTTTAAATAAGTAAAAATCAAAAGTATATATTCAGTACAAATAAACAGATTTAGAAAACAGTAAGCATATATCCAAGTGTAGCCTAGTGAAAAATAAATGTACTAAAATGTTCTACAAATACATTTACATATTATGTACTTAATAAAAAAAAAAATCCCTGCAATTGTACTTTTAGTATCTTAAACTGGTATATTTAAATTAAAATTTGATTAACTACTTGACTGTGCTAAAGTGGAGCTATTGCGAGTATTCTTTTGGTACACTTTAAATATTTTGCATTTAAAGACTGATATTATTTAAAGCTCATGCAATATACATCAACAGTGATATTAAAACATATTTTAGGCTTAATATTAACAAATGTGCATTGTGCACAAGTATACTCCAAATAAAGTTTAATTACAACTTTTTTAATATTTTTTTAACCAGTAAGTCTCAAGTGATATGTCAGTGAAAATGTGAAATGTGACTTGAACTGTACTTAGTATAAAATAAATGCATTTTAAATCTATTACTTTTTTAGGGTATGCTGGACATGTGCTTTGTTGGCTGTTTTGCCTCGAAGTTTGTTCAAATTCACCAGTTAAAAATAAAAATTGTTTTGTAAAGAACATTGTGTTCTATATTCTTCTAAGAAAATACATATTTTATATCATAAACATGACGTTTTGTGGGGTTATACTGAAAACACAACGAAAACACCCAACAGAGATCTGAAAGTTAACAGTCTAGCCCTCTGATGCATCATGGTCACTACAGTGGACAGCTATTTGGAGGCCATTTTGACCATTTAAGATGTAACATCATGTCCCAACAGCAACTGGTGAACCCCCAAAGTGCTGTCTACAATTCCATTTAATGGTTATCTTTGTATCTTTTTTTTTTGTTTTGAGATATTACATAATATATTCAAAATGGCAGTAGGAAAAGGGGATGCACCATGTGCCTCAGAAATAAGTGTTAAGTGTTAAATAAGTGTGTGTGCTTGTGTGTGTTTGTATTTGTGCTCACTTGTGTATGAATAGACCACCACACCCGCCCCCACCCCGCACACGCCCCTACAAACCTTTGCCCCATAGACACACACTCTTTTGTTTGTTACACTTCACTTTACTGTGTCGTCATTACATAGCTTGTTGTTCTTATGTGTATTCATACCATTTACTGTTAGTAAATGATTTAAAAACATGTTTTTTTTTCAGACCAGTCAATTGAAATATTTATTTTACATATTAAATATTAAAAAAAGTAATAATCAATAATCATTTAATTAATTATTTTAACCCTGTTAGAGGCATTAAAAATAATGTAGACACGAAAGGCACTAAACAGAGTTTTTTTAAAACTATGAAATCCTAGTGATTTATAAGTATTTATAATTTTCATGTTAGCGAATTCAGTGATAGTTTAATGTGATTCAGTGAATGTCATTTCTGTTGTCTTTTCATTCATACTAAGTTTTTCCTGGTTCAATCCAGTTTGCTGTTGCTTGCTGTCAAAACAAAAATTATGTGTCAGACATAAACACAGACACACGGCTAGCCAATGCTCAGATAAAGTTGTAACTCAGATATGTAACTCCCTCCAAAAAAATATATATTGGAAAAAAAAAATTATTGGCATGACTTTTTTTTTTACTTGTTTAAAAGTAAAACCAAACATGTGAAAAAAATTATTACTTTGTGATATAATTCCTGCATCAGAGGGTTAAAACTCAATTTCCACACAATTGAAAAGATTTCAGTTGTATGTCTATTCAGTTCCACTGGAGGGCGCCATTATCCAATTTTTTTTAAACCTCTGACCAAAGCAGGTTTAGGGTCAGTATGTGCATTTGGAAACTGACAAGCCTGATAAAACACTTTACCTCTAACGTCACAATACAAACTAATGTTTGCCAATTCATCTGCTCATATTTATCTGATATTTTTTATTATTTTATTGGAATACGTTTTTAGGACTAAAATAAAAAGGTATTGTATGAACTGTAACAAGCTCCTGAAAAGCAAAGAGTGTTAATAACTGAACTTTATCTGAGCATTGGCTAGCCGTGTGTCTGTGTTTATGTATGACACATAATTTTTGTTTTGACAGCAAGCAACAGCAAACTGGATTGAACCAGGAAAAACAGTATTTTGCAAACTGATTGAAAAGACAACAGTCTTAAATAATAAATCGCTATCGGATTTCATAGTTTTAAAACAACTCAGTTTAGTGCCTTTTGTCTACATTATTTTTAATGCCTCTAAAAAGCAAACAAAAGTGCATTTGTATTTTAAAAGAGAATGTCTTTAGGTGCTAAAAAGCATTTTAATTAATATTTATGACAAGTGAATAATGCTTATATACAGCTTATTAATAAATAAATAATATATAATATCTGCTTAAAATTAGAAAATAACTTTGTTTAAATGTAACTTGATTTTTAAATAAACGGTTAAATCATGACCATAGTAAAAACAGAAGAAAATTTAAAGGGTTTTCATACAGTGTTGTTATTGAAAGGAAAAATAAAAATTATGTAAATAGTTAAATAAAATAATTGATTAAATGATTATTGATACAATTACTTTTTTAATATTTAATATGGAAAATAAATATTTCAATAAAAATTAAATATGTTGCCTTGGCACTTAATTCCAATAAAATGTTGAAGTACTAACAATACAAAAACCGAAAAAAAAGAAAGAAAAACAAATAAAAGAATCATTAAATAAATAGTTAATAATATAACTATATATTAAATACAAATAGTTAAATAAAATAAAAAATGAAATAATTTATTAAATGTTTTTTGATATAATTAAAAATATTTAATATGTAAAATAAATATTTGAAGAACAATTAGAGATGTTGCCTTGGCCCTTAATTGAAATAAAATAAGTTGAAGTGGCCTACTAAAACTACAAAAACCGAACCTGAAATAAAAAATAAACCTAAATAATATTTAAAATCAAACGCACATAAATTCAAACTAAAATTAGAATGAAAGCTTAAAATACCATATTCAAAATATTAATAAATACTGTTGTAGTATATAAATAACACTAAAATAACACTGCTTCAGTGTGTCGGGGTGTGTATGCGTGTGTGCATGTGAACTGCAGTGACCCTCATTCAGGATCAGGACAGTGTTTGTGCCGGAGGGGGCGGGCAAGATCTCCGCCGATCTCAGAGCTCGAGCCGATTCTCATTGTCGTGTCTGCCGGTGTTTTGTATGTGTGTGTTTGTGTCTCGGCAGATTCACTGTCTTTTGGCTATTAGGAAAGATCGTATGCTTTTCTTTTAATCGCGTTTTTCTGGATGTACTAATGGATTGACCGCCGAAGCGCGGCTCCGCGCGGATCATCTGAGCCCGTTATCCCGGACAGAGACCCGCTTTGTTCGGCCAGTAATAGACGAATCACGTCTGCTATCGAAATGAACGACACGGAGAAAGACAACAAATCCGATGAGGACTCGGAATCCCTGGAGGAAGAGGAGGTTGACCCGAGGATTCAGGTATGGAGCAACAAAATCCAGAATTCACATCGACCGGATTAGAACGAAACCCGATTTATACATACATTTTTATTTATGCTATATCTAACTCATTCCCTGTTAACCTTCACGAAAGCAGAGCTGAAGTTAGAGCGGTCCATCAAACTCTTATTGGATTAAAGCTCAATCAGAACGTCTGATATAAATTCATCAGAAGATACGTGCATTAATAATCCGATCAGGTAATGTTCTGTTTGTTCAATCAGTTTAGCAGCTGGTGTTTGATCTGATAAAGGAGAACCCCATTGTTACATCAGCTGTTATATTCTGTTACATTGTTTCATTGTTTGTTACACTGAGGAACCGCGTTGACAACCATGTTTACTTTGACGTCATTTTTAGAATTTTCCCCTATAAAGGAAACAATTGAGTTGTGCATGCAGAATTAAGTCTTCTTTATGAGGTGGAAGACTCACAAGATTAATTTCATGCGCTAGAAAACTCCTAAAAGTATAAAAACTAGGTACATTTGTACATGAATATGTACATACTGTATATAACGGGATGTATATAGCACTACAATTACTAGACATTTTCAGGCATGATTTCAGTGTCCAGATACTTTTTTGAACATTATTATTTTATAAACGTATTTTTTTGACATGTTTTCCTTCAAAAGTGCACTTGTAGTACTTTCTTTAAAAGAAGTAAAATTTTTAAGTAATGCATTTCTCTTGAAAGTGAAGATCTTTTCTGTATTCGACTGTGTGCTAGTTGTGCTAGATGAACTGGTTTTCCATCCTCCACCCATGAAAGAAAATAAACGCATGATCTTGTAATGAAAACAACATCTGTGTGTCATCAACGTGTAGCTAACTTCGCAGGAAAAGCATACATATGAGCTTCATCTCAGTGTTGAGTTACTTCAATAACACTTTCCAGATGTTGTCGACCTGCTCGCATGGCAAGAGACATCTTACTGCGATCTTAACTCCTTCTGCCTCACTTTATCTCTTTAACAGGGTGAACTGGAGAAACTGAATCAGTCTACAGATAACATCAACAGATGGGAGACGGAACTGGAGGTAAGGTTCACATGCTTGCTTTGTGGTGTCAGTGTTTTCGCTGAAATGGTTGCAGGCGGAATTCCAAAGTGGAAAATGTCTAAACGCTCATACCCTCCCCCCTTCTGACCACTGACCAATAGGACGTTTCTTCCATGTGACTGACACCCTTGATATCTGTTGAGCAGACAGAGGAAATCTCTCCTATCCGAGTCTGGAATTCCTGGCTTGAAAGCCACAGGCCACAACAGCTAAAGGAGTCGTTCAGGAAAATGTTTGTCATTCCAAATCCAGATGACTTTCTTCTACAGGAGAGACAAATAGAAGCAGTAAATCGCCAGTTGCTAAATTGGTATCAGAAACATTTCCATGTTTTGTTTCAGCTGATTTATGATTTCCTTTCTGAATACAGCATATCTACCCATATTAAAAAACTACAGGTGATAATACCAAAGTTTTCCAAAGCATTTCAAAGAACATAATGGTACTATCACGGTTCAAAATATTTTTGTTAGTTTTCTAATGTAGAATCAATGTTATTTTAGTATTATTTATTCGATTCACTATTTTAGTTTTCATATTTTCATTGAATATTTATTATTGTTTTAGTCTTAATATTTCACATTTTAGTATTTTAGTCATTTTATGTGCTTTTGTTATTTGTATTAGTTTTTTTAATATTACTCTTTTGGTTTATTCTTATTTCAGTTTTAATTTATTTATCTGAGTTTGTATTTATTGTTTTAGTTTGCTGCCAAGCAGGGTTTTTATAGTTAACTAAAACTGAAACCATGAAAAACATTTTTATTAATTAAAAAATATATATTTTAACTGACATAAATCACAAAAATTAAAAAAACAAAACAAAAAAAAAAACCATAAACTTAATTTCAGCTAGTTGCCCAGACAATATTTATTATTTTCATGTAGTTAAACGTGGACAAAAATAACCAAAACAGAAAATGAAATAATAATAATAATAATAATAATAAAAACTCTATAGACAAAAAAAAATCTAATAAACAACAAAAACACAACAAATGTAAAACTTCTACTAAAATGAAAATAAAAATATATTTAAAAAATATCTAAATACTTTTACAAATATTAATAGTATCTTTTTTTTTTTTTTTGCTTAATCTCTTTATTGAACTTTTGTAATAGTATCTGAATTATACTAAAATAACACTGCTGATACTGTTTTGTTAGTTTTCATCTAATATTTATACTTTTATTTATTTCAGCTTTATTACAATTAGTTGTAATGATCTTAGAATTTGGACACAAATTAATTAATTTCGGATTCAGGACTATTTGTTCTTAGATTATTTTACAAAAATATACTCCCAGAGTTCTCTGTATATGACTGTACTTGGCCTGTGGTTATTCAGCAGAAAGAACCAGGAAGTGTCGTTCTGTCAGAGGAAGTCTAAATCCCTTTGACGTGCTTTTTGTCACTAAGATCCTGTGTGGAAGGATGTAAATGTCAGTGTTTTAAATATGTCATCCGAGCGACCAAACCCACTCAACGATAGATTCATTCATAACTAGACTCATGCACTGGCCCTCTGCTCATCTTATGCGACGAACGAGATGGTTTCTTTCTGCTGAGGGTGAGTTTTCTGTCTAGAAAGCAGGGTGTAGATTCCTTCTTAACTGTTAAATGCTGAATTGAGTTAGCTGAAGCAGTGCTTTTCAGGGAGCAACAAAAGGCTGATTATTGAAGCGTTTCATTGCTGTGAAACTGAGAGATGGATGCACATAATTCAGAGAGATTCCTGAGCATGCAGTTCACGCTGCCTGGATATGATGAGCCTTTCAATGCACGGAGATTTATTCAGATTTCACAGACTGCATGCACTGTAATTCACTCTTGAATACGCCTGTCAACACAAAGACAAGAATTCATCTGTCACTGTGTTTTCAGTAGTTCATACAGTTGAAACACATTATCCTTAATGCATCACAGTACTATAATGTCCTTCACTGATGCATATTGCATAAAAATGTTTTTTTGTTGTTGTTTTTTTTTTTGTTTTTAGGAGTGAATACACTTTGTTAGGAAACAGTTGTGTTAAAAAGCAAAAATGAATTTTTTCTAAAAATGTACTCACCCTCAGACTATCCAAGATGTAGATCCAAGTTTGTTTCTTCCTCAGATTTGGAGAAATGTAGCATTCCATCACTTGCTCAAAAATGGATCCTTTGCAGTGAATGGGTGCCATCAGAAGGAGAGTCCAAACAGCTGATAAAAACATCACAATAATTCACAAGTAATCCACATCACTCCAATCCATCAATTAACACCTGAAGCATAAAGCTGCATGTTTGTAAAAAACAAATCTATCTTTTTATGCTATAATATGTGAGCCTGGTCCACAAAACTTAAGTAGCACGGGTATATTTGTAGCAACAGCCAACAATACATTGCATAGTTTAAAAAATAATTTTTATCGAATTTTATGCCAAAAATCTTTAGGATATTAAGCAAAGATCATGTTCCATGAGATATTTTGTAAATTTCCTACTGTAAATATATCAAAACATAATTTGTGATTAGTAATATGCATTGCTAAGAACTTCATTTAAACAACTTTAAAGGAGATTTTCTCAATATTTTGATTTTTTTGCACCCTCATATTCCAGATTTTCAAATAATTGTATCTCGACCAAATATTGTCCTATCCTAACAAACCATAAATCAATGGAAAGCTTGTTTATTCAGGTTTTGATGATGTATAAATCTCAATTAAAAAAATAAAATAAAATACTCATATGACTGGTTTTGTGGTCCAGCGTCACATATTGCTTTCTCCAGGGAAAAAAATGTCTTATCTGAAACAGGAGAAAAATCTGCACAGACCAAACACCATTTACAAGCTTTAAAAAAGTCCAAAACAGCTCTAAACAAATATGTTGGTGGATTTTGATGTGAGAGGCAACAGGTGATTGACTTTTTCACTGGAGGAAGCATTATTATGGATTATGGACGTGTATTGTAGCTGAAAGCAACGATTTGAAGTTAAAAACATCTTAATCATGGATTTGTTTCTTACAAACATGCAGCTTTTGGCTTCTCAAGATGTCTACTGATGGACTGGAGTGGTGTGAATTACTTGTGGATTATTGTGATGTTTTTATCAGCTGTTGGGACTCTCATTCTGACAGCACCCATTCACTACAGAGGATCCACTGGTGAGCAAGTGATGGAATGCAACATTTCTCCAAATCTGATGAAGAAACAAACTCATCTACATCTTAAAAATGAAAAACTACACATTGAATTTGACAAATTTGTTTTGTTTGAGATGCTAAGATTGAGTGCCACAGACAATGCAAATACTGGCTTTTGATTTGATTTACTCACCTCCAAAATGTCTTTTAATGGTCTCTGTTCTTTAGGACTCCCGGCAGAAGTTTCGTGCCGTCCTAGTGGAGGCCACCGTCAAGCTGGACGAGCAGGTGAAGAAGATCGGTAAAGCCGTAGAAGACTCCAAACCGTACTGGGAGGCCAGGAGGGCGGCACGTCAGGTGAGCTTCAACTCATAGGAGTATGTTATGCTGGAGTTTGCATGGTGTGGAATCTTCTGGAATCGCATCCGAAGAATAAACACTTAGGAAAAACACTTTAGGAAACATAAACGTTCACTAGTGCCAACAGGAAAGCAGGCTAAGAGCAGAATTAGGCAATGAAGGCCACAGAGGCTGTTGAACAGCAGGAAACATCTGATGAGCAGGATCAGTGGGCGTTCAGAGCCACTGACAGACTGGAAAACCACCTATGACTCTGGTTCATACTGTACCAGTTTGTTAACACAGGCAACTATGAAGTATGTACAGCCATCTAAAATGGAACAAAAATACTACATTATTAAAGCTGCTTTACACTGTAAAGTTGCATGAACTAATAGTGTAATCTTTGTAAAACAGCACATTTGCGACCCTGGCGACAAAACCAGTTATAAGGGTCATTTTTTTTTAAATTGAGATTTATAGACCAGTTATCGGTAGTGGGATGTGTGCCCATCATGGTTGTAGAAAACCCGGGTGATATAGCCTTTACGGCTAGGGAATTACACTGAACAAAACAGTTAGATTTAAATAGATTATATTGATTAGATGTATTTTCAAAATGTTCTCCGCATATTACAAATCTTGTCACTCAGTGAAAAGCACTGTTATTCAGCGTTAGATAGTGGGATAGTCTTACAGATCCGAAACTGTGATTTTTTTGTTTTTGTGGGCGGAGCCTATTGTGTGGCTGGAAAATTACAGTTTTCATGTGGCAGTCTATGGAGCCTATAGGAATTAAAAAAGGTAAATTTGATTTCATATTTAAAAATTCTAACTTTATTCTCACAATTCTGTGATTATATTTCACAATTCTATAAAGAAAAACAACTCATCATTTACTCTTTTCCCCTCGGCTCTTCTTGCTTCCCCTCCCCCAGAACTGACTCAGTATTTTTGAGTTAAATCGATTTATGAAGTCCGAATTAGGAAATATAAACTTGCCATTGCAAGAAAAAAAAAGTCAGAATTGTGAGATAAAATAAATAATGTTCTGTAAAAATGTTAATAGTAATAGGTTTAAATAACATTTCATGCTGTAATTGTAGGGCTATACAATACATCCTCTATAAAACAACATACGTGAATATTATGTAGACCTATTGTTTAAATCAAATTTATGCTTTACAAGTAATCATAGCAGTTTTCATCCACATTGTGACAGTTTAAACGTCTTCATTTAGCTTCAAATGGCATGTTTGACGACAGTATTCTATAAAAATTATTTGCATTTCAATTTTGACATCAAAAGCAAAAAAATATTTTTCCTCTTATTCCATAGATTTTACCCGCTTACCTCCACTTTTTATCAGTGCTTTTCTGCAACCAGTATGTGCGGGCAGCTGCAAGTGACATAACTGTGATGTCTACTCTAAATATGAATACATATGCTTTCCACTGATGTATGGTTTGTTAGGACAGGACAATATTTGACCGAGATACAACTATTTAAAAATCTGTAATCTGAGGGTGCAAAAAAATATTGAGAAAATCACCTTTAAAGTTGTCCAAATCAAGTTTTTAGCAATGCACATTGCTAATCAACAAGTTAATATATTTATGGTAGGAAGTTTACAAAATATATTCATTGAACATGATCTTTACTTAATATCCTAATGATTTTTGGCATAAAAGAAAAATTGATCATTTTGACCAACACAATGTGTTTTTGGCTATTGCCACAAATATACCCGTGCTGCTTACGACTGAATTTGTGGTCCAGGGTCATATTCACATTCTTAATGTACCACATTTTTCAATGATCAAAGAAAGTATGATGTTCTGAAAGAATATAAATAAAACACCAGTTTAACTTCTCATGATCACATGAGCACCATCCACCCCCAAACCCAGCCTGCGCTGTCAGTATCTCAATAATGAACGACCTGCAGTCCAGCGTACAGACGTGGGGTAATTTTGTTTGCAAACAGACCTTGGCATTTCCCATAGATAGAAACAGCTCTGGAGAGACTGAACATGACGTCCTGTGTCTGATGCATAAAAAGACTCTTCGCCTCAGAACACAACAACCCACGACGCTTTAGCACAGTGACAATTATTACAACATAATACAACCTAAGTGTTTAATATGAACAAGCATCTGTCATTAATGTCATGTGAAAGTGTGTGTAGATTAGAACATCTGCTGTGTGTGTGTACAAAAGGATTTGAGATCACTGCTGCTTTCAGCCATGAAATTCTCCATATTATCACCTTGTGACAGTGATAAATCAACACAAATGTCACACTCACACAGCCATAAAAGAGCTTTTTATATCCCGGAGATGACTTCAGTGAGACTTCTGCTCAGCTTCCAGCTCTAACTCAATTATTACGCAGTCAAAAGCGAGTAGAGATCCTTAGGATCACAAATCTTATCAAAAATTTGTTTTAATGTCTTTGAAAGAAGTCTTTTATGCTCAACAAGGCTGCATTTAGCTGATGATACAGCACAGTAAAAATGGTAATATTGTGAAATATTATTACAATTTAAAATAGATGTTTTCTATGTGAATATATTATAAAATGTCATTTATTTCTGA
This sequence comes from Labeo rohita, assembly GCF_022985175.1. Lineage (NCBI taxonomy): Eukaryota > Metazoa > Chordata > Actinopteri > Cypriniformes > Cyprinidae > Labeo > Labeo rohita. Next base: position 33,211,825 of record NC_066887.1, read on the forward strand.
ATTTTTAGCATAATTACTCCAGTCTTCAGTGTCACATGATCCTTCAGAAATCATATATAATGCTCAAGAAACATCTATGATTATTACCAATGCTGAAACCTCATCCTTGCTGAATAAAAATGTTAACTCTTAAAAAAAACTCTGTAATTGCCTTAGACAAGCTAATTTATGTGCAGTTGAAGTGACAGACTCGCACTAGTAAGATGTGAGAAGCCTTCAAATTCTCAGTCTATTTTTACATACATTAAAACAAAATGATCTGAGGTTAGTCATGAGTGAGTAAAACACCGCCTGGAAAAAGACATTGTCAGCTAATCTTTTAAAAGCTCCTGGTAAAACTTGATTCATTTAAGCAGAAGCATGGGCTTTCCATTGATGTATGGTTTGCTAGGGCAATATTTGGCTGAGATACAGCTATTTGAAAATCTGGAATCTGCGGGTACAAAAAAAATGTAAATATTGAGAAATTCACATTTAAAGTTGTCCAAATGAAGTTCTTGTCAATGCATATTACTAATCACAAATTAAGTTCTGATATATTTACAGTAGGAAATTTACAAAATATCTTCATGGAACATGATCTTTACTTAATATCCTAATGAATTTTGGCATAAAAGAAAAATTGATCATTTTGACCCACACAATGTATTGTTGGCTATTGCTAAAAATATACACGTGCTACTTAAGACTGGTTTTGTGGTCCAGGGTCACAAATAATAAGTCATTAGATTTGTATTTCTACGGCATCTGTAAGCATTAGTAGTCAAAAATGTCCTTATTATGTTCTCATTTCATGTTCCTGGTCTCGTCACGAGTGATTCTCCAAAACAAACTTTCACAGCGATGCTTAATAATTCTGATGGAGTAAATATGTACAGCCCACACACTGTTATGCATGTTAGATAATATGATTACGTTGCTGGAGTTAATCTTATTAAGCATTATATCATTGTGTGTAATCTGTCCTCAAGCATTTCCTCTGTGCTTGTTAAACTAAACTGGTGCTAATCAATGTGTGTGTGTGTGTGTGTGTGTGTGCTTGTCTGTGTTGGTAATCAAATAAAGGTGGTCTTGTGTAACTGTCCTGTCATCACCCTAAAAGACCACCATGATTTGTCTGTGTCAGTAGATGAGACAGCTGTCCCTCAGTCAGAGTGCCAACACCCACTTCACAGCCAATCAGAGCACAGCACACAATCACACCTCCACTGACCTACAGCTAAACAGATAGATAGATAGATAGATAGATAGACAGACAAATAGATGTGTCTCTCTCCTCTCATTTAGCTGTTGTTCTGCATCATCTGTGCTGTCTGTGTGTCACATGAGCAGCAGTGTCAGCCGTCAGTGACAGACTGCAGCACGTGTCAGCTGACCTCACACCTCAAACACCTTCACAGCGTGTGTGTGTCTGTACTGAGGTTATAAAAGAGACACAAACACACACACATTATCAGGGACAGATCAAGGTCAGACAGCACATGGAGGTGTTATCTAGACTGAGACTGCATCTGACTGGCTAAAATTAACAGCAGTCTCTAATCAAACCACTGAAAGTGCTGGTGCGTCATCTCAAATGCAAATGCAGAATGTTTTTAGTTCATCTCTCAGCTGGATATTAAAATATTAAAGAAATCATTTTCACATTTATTTTCTGATCTTAAAAAGTGCATGGCATCATACTGCTTGTACTATATCTGCAGTATGCATTATGTATAGCATGTACATTTTTAGCATGCATATTTGCTACACATTGCACACTTGAAGACTTAGAATCAGACGGACTTTGATTACCCACTGACATTATATACTACCAGGCAAAAGTTTTTGAACAGTAAGATTTTTAATGTAAAGTCATTTGTGCTCACCATGCCTGCATTAGTGCAAAAACAGTAAATTTGTAAAATATTTTTACTATTTAAAATAGCTGTTTTCTGTTTGAATATATTTTAAAATGTAATTTATTCCTGTGATTTCAAAACTGAATTTTTTAGCACCATTACTCCAGTTTTTAGTGTCTGATGTGCTGTGCTGTTCAAGAAACATTTTTATCAATATTTAAAACAGTTGAGTAAATTTTTTTCAGGATTCTTTGATAAATAGAAAGATCCAAAATCAGCATTTATCTGAAATAAAAAGCTTTTGTAACATTATACACTTTACCATTAAAAAGCTTGGAGTCAGTATAATTTAGAAATTACAGAAATTAATACTTTTATTTTGCAAGGATGCTTTAAATTGATCAAAAGTGATGATAAAGGCATTTATAATGTTACAAAAGATTTTTTATTTCAGATAAATGCTGTTCTTCTAAACATTCTATTTATCAAAGAAACCTGAATAAATTCTGTTTTCAACATAATAATAATAATAAATGTTTTTAAGCAGAATATTAGAATGATTTCTGAAGGATCATGTGACTGGAGTAATGATGCTAAAATTCAGCTTTGAAATCACACAAATAAATTACATTTTAAAATATATTTCAATGGAAAACACTTATTTTAAATAGTAAAAATATTTAAAAAATGTATATAATGTAATACTATTATTTCTGTACTTTGGATCAAATAAATGCAGGTTTGGTGAGCAGAAGAGACTTCTTTAGAAAACATTAAAAATATTACTGTTCAAAAACTTTATAATTTATACATTATACAGTACACAGTGCAAATATGCACATTTTCAGTATTCATGAAATACCTGAATGACCAGCTATATTTGCAAAATGTGCAACAGGGAATACTGCATCCCACAGTGTATTGCACTTGACTTAATCTTGTATTTATAGTGTGATGAATGAATCACCTTTTCTGGGCCTAATTAGTTTAGAAATTTCCTTAAGTTAGACAAAAAAATCTAAATAACAGTTGTTATATCTGAGAAAGCAGCTAAACTGAGATCATATGACAACATAATAGTATACTAGTGGTACTAGTGTACTACTAATGTAGTATGTTTGGTTATCATTGCATACTGCATCACATGCAATTTTAAAAAATAGTAGTTGGTATATAGTATACAGTGTAGTATTCAGTGAACTAGTGTTCCATGTCAGAACACTGGAATGCTGAACTTCCTGTTTTCTTCAGGAACTCTAAAATGTAAATAGTGCAACTCAGACTGAAAAAGTAAACATAGCTGCTCACCTGGGTGATGCAAGTTCTGTTGAATTTGTGTTTTCTGATTTGTTGCTTGATTTTGTTTTGCACTTCAGGGCCACCATAGTTTTCTAAATAAAATAAAAAAAAAAAAAAAAAGGATAGAGAATTAATTAATTTTGTTATGATAGGACAGTGATCATGGACAGAGAGAAACAAAGAGGGCTTGGATTGCATGAGTCATAAAGAGTCATCGAAAAAGAGCTGGATTGTTTACTCTCTGCTCCACCCAAAGGCCATTAGACCATACAGAAAACAGCCGTCTTTGTTTCATTTTGGATGAGGTTGTGGAATTCCTCTGGTTTGTAATGGATGCTGGGAGATACTCTGTCCCTTGTGCATGAATGTTGTTTATATATGCCATATATGCATGGAGAAATAATAGCCCTTACAGTGTGATCACGCTAAAAGCATGGAGGAAGTTTGTAGATTATTTAAAGACGGTTGAAGTAAACACACTTCTGCATTTTAGTGAATGCTAATAAAAACACGGGGAAGTTTCCTGCGTTTAATAGAGAGTTATTGTGTCAGCAGAGTGGCTAGTTTCCTCTGGTTCTTCAGGTGGATAAACTTGCTTTGATGGTTAGAAGTGGGTCACGGATTTTTGTAGGTCAGACAGAGTTTAGGGTGTGCCTAAGTGATTCTGCATCTTCAGATGCTGCTGCTGAGCTCATTAAATGTTAATTCAACAGCATTTCAGCAAACGCCACTCATGAAAAACCCATCAGACTCATGTCTGACCGAGTTTGGGAAAGAAATAGGTCAGCAAAGCAGAAAAAAACTAGATGCTTTTGCTGCCTGTCAAAAACATTACTGGGAAAATAGGCAGAGTATTTCTGTCCCATCTTCAGTCCAGACACCAAGAACTTATCAAGTGTGCGTGAACAGACAGGCGGATGAAGGAGTGTGTGTAATTCTGACCTTAAAATCTCTACGGCAAGCGAGAATCTTCCCTGACGTAACTCTAATCTGTCATTACAGTGTTTACGGAGTTCAGCTTCACCTTAGCTTGACCCTGTAACTGAAAGGTTCTAAAAGCTTGTGTCAGCTAAGAAACTGTAGGTTGAGCAGATACATGCTAATTTAAAGTAGTTAAACTAAAGCTACTTAAAGGAGAAGTCCACTTCCAGAACAACGATTCACAAATAATTTACCCACCTCCTTGTCATCCCAGATGTTCATGTCTTTCTGTCTTCAGTTGTAAAGGCATTATGGTTTTTGAGGAAAGCATTTCAGGATTTTTCTTCATATAATAACCTTGATTGATGCCCAGATTTTGAACTTCCAAAATGTAGTTTAAATGCAGCTTTAAAGGGCTCTAAATGATCCCAGGCGAGGAAGAAGGGTCTTATCTAGTGAAACGATCTGCCAATTTTTTCGGAAAAGAAAAAATTGTATACTTTTTAAGCACAAAAGCTTGTGTAGCACAGGTTTTGTGATGCACGTTCACGTACTATTGAATCAGGTCAAAAGGTCACGCCGAACACAGGCGGAACCACAAACCCACTGTTTACAAAGCGAACACGCAAAGACTAAGAAAGTGCAAGTAAGTTAAACGCTGTTTACAAACAAAAAGGTACAACGTGTCAGACGATTCTGAAGTTGTAGGAGAAAATAAGATGGAGTTTTTTGCCATATTCTACCTTTTTGAGCCGGAGTACACAGACGATGAACTTAGACGTGATTCGTAGAAGTGATGGGAAGTTCGGATCATTTTACCGACTCAGACCTTTGAGTCTCATTCAGCAAAATGGATAAATCTTTTTTCGTGTCATTTTAGCAAAATATAATTAAAACGTTATGTGTTACTTCCCTAATCTACTGCTTACACAAACATTGATCACACTACAAACAAGACAAAACTATAATGCTATAAGAAACAGAAACATTTATTCATTGTTTACCTGGGTCTTTAGTCTATGATTAGCTCAACTCACCTCTTATCTGACAAGCTTTCAGGTTTGAGTCGTTCGTTCATCATGTGACACCCCCATAAGATGAACGAACGACTCGAAAAACCCAAAGACTTGAAACAGGTGAACTAATTACAGTACAGAACCTAATAGGATGTCGCGCATGCACGACTGAACGAATCACTCCCAGAGACAACAGAGTTCACGCAGAGCTAGACAAGATGAGCATTTGAGGTTAAAAAGTATAGAAATTGTCAATTTTTTGTAGAAAATAACAAATCGTTTCGCTAGATAAGACCCTTCTTCCTTTGCTGGGATCATTTAGAGACTTTTGAAGATGCATTTAAACTACATTTTGGAAGTTCAAACCATATTCATTCATAACCATTCATAACCAACCACTACATGGAGAACATTCCTAAATGTTTTTCCTTAAAAAACTATTTCTTTACGACTGAAGAAAGAAAGACATGAATATCTTGACATGAAGGGGGTGAGTAAATTATCTGTGAATTTTTGTTCTGGAAGTGAACTTCTCTTACCTCATGTACTAACAAAATAGTAGCCAATGGAAATGGTGATAGATTAAAAAAATCCCACAGATGCACATTTGCACAACTTTTCAGAACAGAAAACACCTAGAAACCACCCAGAAAAACCCCCTTTCTTTTGTAAAAATCTAGATTTGATTACATGGCACTGAGAATAATTTTGTATTAAATTAGAGCAGTAACTACCTTAAAAACAAAGAGGATCTTATTTAAAGTAACAGCATCAAAGTAATAAAGCACACATGCTGTTCAAAACTTTGGCATCACTAAGAATTTATATATTCATAATAATATATAATTTGATTATAATAATAATAATGTTTTTTTCATTTAGCAAGGATGCACCAAATGGATCAAAAATGACAGTAAAGAATTTATAATGTGTCGGTTAGCGTGTTGACATATAGCGTCATTGCGCTGCGGGCGACCCGAGTTCGAATCCTTTCCCGATCCCAACCCCTTCTCTCTCTCCAACTTCGCTTCCTGTCCATCTACACTGTCCTCTCTAAATAAAGGGATTAAAACATCAAAAATAAATCTTAAAAAAAAAAGAACTTATAATGTTACAAAAGCTTCTATTTCAAATAAATGCTGTTCTTTTGAACTTTCTATTTATGAAAGTTTCCTGAAAAATAAAATGTATCATGGTTTCCACAAAAAAATTTTGGGCAGCACAGCTGTTTTTAACATTGATAATAGTCAGAAATGTTTCTTGAGCAGCAAATCAGCATATTAGAATGATTTCTGAAGGATCATGTCACACTGAAGACTAAAATAAAGAATGCTGAAAATGTAGCTTTGACCACAGAAATAAATTTCATTTTACTATATATTTCACATTTTTACAGTTTTTCCTGTATTTTTGATCAAATGCATCCAGCCTTGGTGAGCAGAAAAGTCCTCTTTCAGAGGCATTAAAAAACAGAATGACTTAGTGGGCCGTACAGGATTTTATAGGGTCTTTAGGCACACAGGTCATTACAAGTTACATAAAATACAACAGTGATGTCTTTATGCCTGCCATTTCTCCAGACCCGGCTGGACCGACACTGTAGCTCTTTGTGATGGAGCAGCTCACTCAAAATCACACTATTATGAGTGACAAACAAAGAGTGGTTGACATATGAGGAGAAATGCATCATCTCGTATTATCTATATAGTGTAGGTCGCAGTTCTGCATTATTCTGTGGTCATGTGTTGCACAACTGGCTGCTAATTGAGTCATGGGTTTTTAAATAGCAAATACTGAAAAAAAACTACTAATATACACTACCATTCAAAAGTTTGGGATGAGTAAGATTTTTATCTTCTATGTAGATAAAATGTATCATGGTTTCCATTAAAATATAAAGCAGCACAACTGTTTTCAATATTGATAATTTGTTTCTTAAGTAGCAAATCAGCATATTGACACTGAAGACTGGAGTAATGATGCTGAAAATTCAGCTTTGATAACAGTAATAAATTACATTTTACAGGATATTCACATAGAAAACAGTTACTTTAAATTACAATAATATTTCACAATATTACTGATTTTACCGTATTTTTAATCAAATAAATGTAGCCTTGGTGAGCAAAAGAGACTGCTTTCAAAACATTAAAAAACTTACGGATTCCAGACTTACAAATGTAGTTTAATGAAAACAAATCAGAAATACAAATATCATGAGTCTATTACTAGCGTTGATTCAGAGTCTAGTGTTCAGCGTTGTGCCCACGCAGACATGCCATCACATCCTTGCGTTCACAGTGGGCTAAATGCAGCTTTTGTTTACTGCAGTACATGCATTGTTTCATCGTGTTGAATGGTCAGTTTTGAACAATGCTCAGAAAGGTCAGTTTTGGACACGATTGACGTGACACATTACCTAACGCGCTCATGAACTCGAGGAAACCAAGTGTGCCCTTCATCTCAGCGGTGCAGCGTGACGTCTGAGAGTGTGAGTCATCCGTCTGCAGAAGTGCACTACATCTTTCAACAGCTCTCTACACCTGTGCACTTCAGATGAGCTCTGTGTATACATAATAAGGACAGAAATTTATTCATCTGTGCAAAACACAAACACAGTGACATTCAGACAGAACTGACCGAGCCACTGACTCCACTGTAATTTCAATGGACTGTACAGAAAGCAAGCAACAAATAAAGACATATTATGGATATTAAGTTACACTGCCGCTCAAAAGTTTGGGATCAGTAAGACATGTAAAGTTTTTAAAGAAGTCTCATGCTCATCAAGGCTGCATTTATTTGATCAAAAATACAGAAAAATCAGTAATATACTTAATATACTTTAAAATATAATTTATTCCTGGGATGCAAAGCTGAATTTTCATCAGCTATTACTCCAGTCTTAAGTGTCACATGATCCTTCAGAAATCCTTCTAATATGCTGATTCATTATTAAAATGATCAATGTTGGAAACAGTTGTGCTGCCAAATATTTTTTTGGAATCTGTGATTTTTTTTTCAGGATTCTTTGATCAATAACACGTTTAAAAGAACAGCATTTATTAAAAATCTAAATATTTTCTAACAATGTAAATCTATGCTATCACTTTTTATTCATTTAACACATCCTTGTGAATAAAGAATTGATTTCTTTCAAAAAAAGAAAGAATACAAATTTACTGACCCCAAGCTTTTGAACAGTAGTGTATATTGTTAGAAAACCTTTCTATTTTAAATAAATGCTGTTCTTTTTAACCTTTTATAGATCAAAGAATCCTGAAAAAAATATCACAGGTTCCAAAAAAATATTAAGCAACACAACTGTTTTCAACATTCTTAATAAATCCGCATATTAGAATGATTTTTGAAGGATCGTGTGCCACTTAAGACTGGAGTAACAGCTAATGAAAATTCAGCTTTGCATCACAGGAATAAATTATATTTTAAAGCATATTAAAATAAAACCCATTATTTTATATTGTAATAACATTTTCCAGTATTACTGTTTTTCTGTATTTTTGATTTTAAAAACATTCAAAATCTTACAAAAATCTCATGTCATGACAGTAAAGCTGGTAAACGTTTGCATGCTATAAGCAAGGATTACTGCAATACAAAAAATATTTTCCAATTTTATATTTTTTGCCTTTTTTTCCAGTGCAAATATCTGAACATTCTCAAATCAAGATACAAGCAAAATGCCAAAAAAAAAAAGACAAAAAAACGTTTTGTTTTCTGAAAAATATTTCAAAATTAAGCTTAAAAAAGAAAATAATATTTTCCAATGGGGTCAAAAAATAAACTTAATAAGTGAAGACTGATTACTTTTTAGACTCTACTGGCAGATTTTTTTTTCTTTTTAGGAAAGTCTTTTTCCTTATCAAAAATCATTTTTGCAATGTGTCAACACATTAATGCATAGTTATAAGTGCAAATTTTTTGGTTTATATGACTTCACGGCTCAAATAACACATCAATAATACATGTGCAACAGAATTTACAGATTTACAAGCGCTAATGAAAAGCACAAGCTGCTTCTAAATAATATTTACGTTCTTTACTATAAACAGTTTTTGTTTGGTTTGATAATCTGAGTTTAAACTGTTATGTGCTAAACTCATCTGTGATCAACTTGTATTGATTGTTAAACATTTCTTCAAAATCTGACGATGGCTGAGTTTAAAAATAAGAACTAACTCGTGTAATGAGTTATACAGTGGGGTAAGATTGAGCTTTATGAAATATACAGTAGCTTCAGAAGTTTTCTTTATGAATTCCTTAGAAGAATATAGAGTTGAATAATGTAAGAGGGATCGTCTTTAAATGAGAAGCTCATCCTGCTGAGAGACAGAAACTGCAGCGGTCACATGACCAATTAAAGCTGAACGGCTAATGCTAATCTGACTAATCTGTCAGCACTGATAGGAATCACAGGGATTTAATGTCAACCCTGAGGAATGTGACATCACTGCTGTGTTATTTTAGTATCATTAATATAGATTTTATTACATTTTGAATGTTTTTATTTGTATCATTTCCATTTTTATTTTAAAGTTCTAGTTTAGTATAATAGTTAATGAGTTTTATTTATTTATCTTCTTAATTTTTTTGTTTGTTTTAGTTTGAGTTCTTTTAGTTTTTCAATAAATTAAGTGGGGTTTTTTTTTTTTTTTTTTTTTACAATTTTATTTCACTTAATATTTATTTTAAGTAACACAAATGTCACTGATGTTTCATGTTAAAAGAAAACTAAATAACATCCAATTAGCTACTGTTAGTTGCACTGACTAACAATGAGCAATATATTTGTTACATAATTTAGTATCATTGTTATGGTTTTTAGTAGTACTTTGAGTTAGTTGTTAGTTATTATTAGGTGTTAGTTCATATTTTCCATTTTACTCATTTTTACTGATTTTTAAAAATAATTTTGTGGTGTGTTTTTATTTTTTTATTATATGTTATTTTGCATATATATTTCAGTTTTATTTCAATTATTTAATTATTTCTTAATTATTTTAGTACTTGAAAAATGAGAAATGATGCCTTGCCAGCTAGCTGAAATAAAACAAGTTTACTTTTTATGTGTTATTTAATTTCAGTTATTTTTATAACTTATAAACATATTTTATATTTTATAGAAATACAGTATGTAATACAGTAATGAGTATTACTTTTAATAATGAATAATGAAATTGCTAAATTAATAAACAAACCATCCACACCTATTACATACAATTTGTAATAAGCAATTTTTGTATTTTTTAATAATATCTCAATTAAATGTAAATATAATTAAAAATATATTTTTCAAAGATCTTTAAAAAGTATATTTAAATATATTACAAATATTTTGTTAATATTTTGTTTTAATATATTTTATATATTTATATAAAAATGTATTTTTTCTTATTTTATTTTGTGTGTGTGTGTGTGTGTGTGTGTGTGTGTGTGTATATATATATATATATATATATATATATATTAAGTTGTTATTCATTTTTATTTCAGTTTTAGTTATTTTAGTACTTATTTTAGAGAAATAAGAAATGATGCCTTGCCAACTAGCTGAAATAGAGCTGAGAAAAGTTTACGTTTTATGTTATTTAATTTCCATTATTTTTATTTTTTTATCATGTAATCATTTTTTAAAAATGTTTTTAGCTTTAATTTTAAAAAGTTACCCAAGTAGTCAAGTAGCTGAGAAATATAGTCACTTCACACTCTAATTCTATCATCATTAGTAGAAACTTTCCAGCAGACCTTCTCACATTGAAGTACATGGCTCTTTGATGTGGTAAATTTGCGTCATTAATATGAGCAAGTGAGTGATTATTGACAGCAGTTGTTAACTGCTGTATCCTGGTAACACTAAGAAAGCGTCATCTCCACTTACGTAACATCTTAACATGTGCTCGCTTGCAAGCAATGCATAATGCATACTACAGATGAAGAATATGAGCAGCTCGCTAAGGGCAGTGTCTGCTGAGACATGCATCATATATTACTCTGCAGATTACACCGGATTGCTTTGTGAGTTGTACTGTTTTTAAAAGTTTGGAAAGCAAACAGCTTGTCCTGCAGTAAGCATCCTCAATCTCTGATGTTTTTCTCTTTCAGGCTCAGGTTGAAGCACAGAGAGCAACGCAGGAGTATCAGCGTGCCATCGAGATCCTCCGGGCCGCAAAGGAAACCATCGCGCTGGCTGAGGAGCGTCTGCTGGAGGAGGACAGCCGGCAGTTTGACTCGGCCTGGCAGGAGATGCTCAACCACGCCACCCAGAGGGTGAGAAAAACAAGACAACTAAAAAAAAAAAACAGCTGACCATAAGCCATACAGTCACTGTTCCTTTGTACTCTATGCTATGCAGTTAATTTTCTCTGGATTGCTCTGATTGGCTGTTCCAGGTGATGGAGGCGGAGCAAAGCAGGACACGCAGTGAAATCGAGCACAGAGAAACGGCAGCCAAATACAACGCTGCTATCAGCCACATGAGACAACTGGAGAAGAAACTCAAACGCACCATCAACAAGTCCAGGTCAGACGACATAAGTCAGTGTTTTTGATGTATACAGTTGAAGTTTACATACACCAAGCAGAATCTGCAAATTTATTTAAACAAAATAAGAGGGAACATACAAAATGCATATTATTTTTTATTTAGTACTGACCTGAATAAACTATTTCACGTAAAAAAGATATTTACATATAGTCCACACGAGAAAATAATAGTTGAATTTATAAAAATTACCTGGTTCATAAGTATACATACGCTTACATACGCTTGATTCTTAAAGGAGAAGTCCACTTACAAAACAAAGATTCATGTACTCACCTTGTCATCCAAGATGTTCATGTCTTTCTTTCATCAGTCGTAAAGAAATTACGTTTTTTGAGGAAAACATTTCTGCATTTTTCTCCATATAATGGACTGATATGGTGCCCCAATTTTGAACTTCCAAAATGCAGTTTAAATGCAGCTTTAAACGATCCCAAATGCGGTTGTAAACAATATCAGCCAAGAAAGAAGGGTCTTATCTAGCATATCGATCGGTTATTTTAATAAAAATGATACAATGTATATACTTTATAATGCCTTTTGTATTTGAACCCTTTCCAATGACTGTATGATTTTGAGATCCATCTTTTCACACTGAGGACAACTGAGGGACTCATATGCAACTATTACAGAAGGTTTAAACACTCACTCATGCTCCAGAAAGAAATACGATGCATTAATGGGGGGTGAAAACTTTTTGAATTTGAAGATCAGGGTAAATTTAAATTATTTTGTCTTCTGGGAAACATGTAAGTATTTTCTGTAGCTCCTGAAGGGCAGTACTAAACTAAAAAAAAAGCATGATATTTAGGCAATATAAGAAAAATGTACACATCTTCATTCTGTTCAAAAGTTTTCACACCCCGGCTCTTAATGCATCATTTTTCCTTCTGGAGCATCAGTGAGCGTTTGAACCTTCTGTAATAGTTGCATATGAGTCCCTCAGTTGTCCTCAGTGTGAAAAGATGGATCTCAAAATCATACAGTCATTGGAAAAGGTTTAAAAACACAAAGGCCCTGAAAAACCAAAGAATTTGTGGGACCTGAAGGATTTTTCTGAAGAACAGCAGGCAGGTTTCACTGTTCAGGACAAACAAGTCATGAACAACTATCACTAAACAAAAAAAAAACAGCTGTGGATCATTCAGGTAACAACACAGTATTAAGAATCAAGCATATGTAAACATTTTTATAAATTCAACTATTATTTTCTCTTGTGGACTATATGTAAACGTATTTTATGTGAAGCATTTTGTATGATCCCTCTTGTTTTGGTAAAATAATTAACATTTTGCAGATTCTGCAAGGTGTATGTAAACTTTTGACTTCAACTGTATATACCATACCATTCAATAGTTTGGGGTCTGTAAGAAATATTTATATTCAGTAAGCATGCATTAAATTGATCAAAAGTGACAGTAAACATTTATAATGTTACAAAAAAAACCTGAAAAAAATAAATTGCATCAATTTCTACAAAAATCCTGGGCAGCGCAACTGTTTTCAACATTGATAATAATCATAAATGTTTCTGGAGCAGCAAATCAGCATATTAGAATGATTTCTGAGGAATCATGTGACACTGAAGACTGAGTAATGATGCTGAAAATTCAGCTTTGATCACAGGAATAAATTACAATTTTAACATATATTAATATAGAAAATGGATTTTTAAAATTGTAAAAATATTTTTTAAATTTACAGTATTTTTGATCAAATAAATTCTGCCTCGGTGAGCAGGAGAAACTTCTTTTCAAAACTGTTTAAAAAATCATATCAACTCCAAACTTTTGAACAGTAGTGTATTTAAAATTACATTTTATTTTAAAAAATTAAATTATCTTGATGTCAAAACTGTTACATAACATTTAAAAGTCCATGCACTGAATATAATGAGATAATAGGCAAAACTCAGTGTTTGACTCATTTAGATAATATTCATACATCATATGTATAAATCATGTTGCAATAGACATAAAGTGAAGACTCCCTAAAATCTTGGTGGAACAAGTTCTACAAGGACACATTGTACAGGGTTTGCATCATAAGAATTCATTTCAAACATGACAATATTTGCGAATAAAATAATTTTTCCTTCAGAAAACCCGCAAGTTTCTTCTCTCTCATGGAAATGACTAAAAAAAAAATCTTTCAGCAGAGTCATGTGTGAGAATGAAATGTCTTGTTTTGTGGGCCCCGCCGTGGGCCTCTGCTTTCTGCTCTGCTGTGCTGTGTATTGGTGGGCTGTGGATGGGAGTAGTTCAGTGTGACGCGTCTCTAATGGGTTCCAGATGTGTTTCGGCTGCTGGAATGTGCCGGTCCTGTTGTTGCCATGGAAACCGGCTCTGACACTCGCTCTGCTCTAATCTTTCTCTCTTTCTCCCTCTGTAGGCCGTACTTTGAATTGAAGGCGAAGTATTATCTGCAGCTCGAGGTACGCCAGTTGTTATTTTGCACAAAAGAATATTTTAAGAATGTGTCATAACAAAATCAAAGAAATAAATAATATTTTATCTGAGGAAAAAAAGGTCTGTTGTAAAACCTTAAATAAACCTTCAATAAAAAAATATATATATTATTTTACTAAATATTTTTATTTAATCTGAATTTAGTTCAGTTGTATGCATTATTATAGTATTTGTTGCGCAAAATTGATGTTAATGTTTTTAAATTATTGCATTACAGTATTTTCATATTATTTTTAAAATACTTAAATTAAATGTAAATATAAAATAATATTTTAGATTTTTTTAAATTATATTTAAATATATTTGAAAAAATAATGTTAAAATATATTTTATATTTCATGAAAATACAATGAGAATCACCTTTAAGAATAATAAAATTACTAAATAAATAATAAATAAATAAAGATAAACCACCCAGACACATTACATACAATTTGTAGAGTAATTTTTGTATTATTTAAAAACAAATATTTTAAATAAATGTTAATATAATTAAAAAGTATATTTAAATATGTTAAAAATGTTTTGTTAATACCACGTTTTAATATATTTTAATATATTTGAGAACGTTTCATCCCAAAATCAAGGAAATAAATAATATATTATCTGAAGAAAATGAAGGCCAGTTTTAAAACCATTAAGATTTTATAAAATAATATTTTATTGAATCTGAATTTAGTTGCAACGATTAATGCATTAGTGCATTATAGTATTTGTTGTACTGAATTTATATTAATGTTTATAAATCATTGTATTACAGTATTATTATAATATTTTTTAAATATTTAAATTAAATGTAAATATAAATTAATATTTTATAAATATTTAAAAAAATATATTTAAATATTATTGAAAAAAAGAATGTTTTAATATATTTTATAGAAATACAGTACGTTATTCAGCAATGAGAATCACCTTTAAGAATAATGAAATTACTAAATTAATAAATAAATAAATAAATATTAAAAAACCATCCAGACCCATTACATACAATTTGTAATGAGCGATTTTTGTATTATTTAAAATAATATTTCAATTAAATGTAAATATAATTAAAATAAAATTTTACAAATATTTTTAAAAAGTATATTTAAATATATTAAAAATATTTTGTTAATATTTTATGTTTTCATATATTTTATATTTTATCTAAAAATACAGTATGTAATACACTAATGAGATTCTCAGGAGAATCACAATTAAAAATGTGGAATTACATGCAAACATGTAATGGTAATTACAAACAAACAAACAAATAAAACTCACTACATTAATGAGAAAAAATTGTCTCAATTTCTCATGAAAAAATGTCACAATGTCATGTTTTTAGTCAAAAATATATTTTACTTTATTTTAATTTCAGGAAGAAATGTTTGTCAATAATGCAAATTAACATAGATTTGACCTGATTTTGATTATAAATATTTGTGACCTGTTCTCCACTTCTCCTTGTCCTCCTACACAGCAACTAAAGCGACGGGTTGACGAGCGTCAAGCTAAACTCACCCAGGCCAAAGCCGAGTACCGGACCGCCCTTCGTAACCTGGAGACCATCTCAGATGAGATCCACGCACGCCGCCGACTGTCTGCCATGGGGCCCCGGGGCCGAGGTGTGGGCGCTGAAGATGACGGGACCGCCAGCGATGACATCGCCAACTTCAAAATGGAGTCTGACGGCATATCGAGTAAGTGAGATCACACATTAATGCCAAGACAGATTTGATTGTAATTCAGTGTGAACGTCTTTCAGTTTGATTTAGCTTCAGCTCTGACTGTTTTAGATCGGAATGACAGGCGTAAACAACCTTTGGGCTAATACAGTGGAACAAAAAAGTGATTATGAACTTAAAAAAAATGTATGAATTTTTCCAAATGCAGACTAAATGCATTCTGTGTTTGTTGTACAGTGATGTCTGTGAATTTCGAGGACAGCTGTAATGGCTCACCATCAGAGGACGATCCTGAGACGCAGTCCACATGCAGCCTGAGCTCCACGTCTGCTGCTCTAGACCTGCCCTGTCCGTACACCGCCTCCTCCTCCTCATATCCTCTGCTCTCTTCCTCCTGCCCGTACCCTTCCTCTTCCTCTTCCTCCTCCTCCCCGCCATCCCTCTCAGTCTGTCCTGACCTGCTCCAGCTGCCTGGGTCGGGGTCTCTGGAGGGTTTTGAGCAGGTGTCTCCGGTGTTGGGCCCCCGTAGTGAGTGCAGCGGAGCCTCGTCACCCGACTGTGAACAGGAAAGAGGTGAGAGACAAAAGACCTTGAACTATGAGAACTGTATGGAGTCATAAAGTTACAGGCCAACTAAGTTTTTTTTTACTTTATTTTACTCATATCTTGTGAGTGCTGGAAAATATTCCAGGTTTGAAGTTAAGATCAATTGACAGAATTTGTAGCATAATGTTTTTTTCCACAAAAATGTATTTAGTAACTTATTTAATTTTAGCTTAAGAGCTAAGATTTAAGTACTAAAATATCTGAACCTGAAATAAAAAAATATATTTAAATATTAATATTTTTAAAGTGAACAAAATTCTATTAATATTTAAAAAATATATATAAATATTAATAAAAATAATGAAGGTATACTAATGATACTAAAATAACATTAACATAAATTCTTCAGCTTTGTTTACATGACAATACACCACAAATCCTAAGTGTAAACCTGATTATTTAATAAATTTAATAAAATTATAATATAACAATTGGTCCCATTCATTTTCATTACAATTTCTCCATAATCTTTTAGAGAGTTTACTGTGTGTAATAATTGTATTAATTAAATTGTTAAAACCACTGTTTTTTTTTTTTTGATAAATCATAAAGAAATCCAGAATCCAGAAAACTGTAAAACAATTTCACATTTCATAGTATCCAAATTTTAGAAAATTGTTAGACATGCTTTTGAAACTAAATAAATTATAAAACTACATAAATGTTAATGAAATAAAACGAAAAATAAAGTAATTCATAGTAATTCATTTAATTTTAGTTAATCAACATTTCTGATATTCCTTGCAATAAAGTTAAAATAAAAAATATCTGAAACTGAAATAAAAATGTACATTTAAATATTAATACTTTTTTAAAGTAAAGTAAACTCTATTAACATAAAAAACTAACTAAAATGAAATGAACATGGAAAATATTAAATATGGAAAACATAAAAATAAAATATATTTAAAATATTAATAAAAACTACAGTATTAAACTAATGATACTAAAATAACATCGGCCTAAATGATAAAATAATTAAAATAAAAACCACCTACTATGTTTTCTGATATACAAGTTATATGTAATTTTACAACTTTTTTTACATAACAATATACCACAATTCCTAACTGTAAAACAGATTAATACATTTATAATGTAATAACTGGTCCCGTTCATTTTCATTAGAACTCCTCTGTGACTTTTTTTTTTTTAAGAAATGAGGGACGAGTTTAAATATTTTTCTGTGTGTAATAATTTTAATACATTTAAAAAAATGTATTAAATTGTTAAACCTTTATGCATTCATATGATTACCACTGTTTTTGATGTTAAATTTGTGTTAAATCAGACTCTAGAAAAATTTAAACAGACAACTCAGAATTTTGAAAACAAATAAAAAAAAAAAAGTCATAGTGTACAAATATTATTAATTTTTTAAATTGTTAGACATGATTCTGATGACTAAAATTAAATTAAACCATTAAAACGAAGCTAGAAAAAACACAAAATTACTATTACTTAAAACCAAAACTAAATAAATATTAATGAAATAAAACTAAAAATGTACAAAAAAAAAAAAAAAACAAAGTAAATAAGTAACTTTATTTTTAGTTTTAGTTCACCAACATTTCTGATTTTCCTTTCATTATAGTTTAAGTATCTGTCACGTTTGGGTCAGAGAGAAAAGAGGTCAGGGTCCAAAATGCAGGGAGGGAAATTTAATCACACAAAACACAAATAAAACATAAACCAAAAGGCCAACACGGCACAACACGACTAGAATCAAAACAGAGGAACACACACGAAGACAATAGACAATGCAGACCTTTTTCTTATACAATTCCAGAGTGAACAGCTAGTTTGCAAATGACAAGACAGACGTGAACAATCAGGGAGTGCAGTGCAAATATCTGAAAGACCCACAGCCCCGATCATGACAATATCTGAAATATCTGAAACTAAAACAAAAATTCATATTTATATATTAATATTTTAAAAATAACGAAAACTCTATTAAAATACTAATGAAAAACAAAAACTAAAATTAAATGAATATGAAAATAAAATGAATTTAAAATATTAATAAAAACTATAACACTATACTAATGATACTAAAATATCATTGGCGTAAATTCTAAAATAATTATTAAAAATCACCTACTCATGTTTTCTGTGTAAAGTTATATGTCATTTTACAACTTGTTTACATGACAATACACTGCAAACACTAACTGTAAATCAGATTTATGAATACACAGTTTTTTAAATAAATTATAATATAATAATCGGTCCCATTCATTTCTGTTTGAAGTGATCCATAACTTTTTTTTTTTTTAAGAAAATGAGGGATGAGTGGAAATATTTTTTGTGGTTAAAAAAAAAAAAGGCAAGTAAGTAATTAAGAAATCCAGA
The DNA here is from genome assembly GCF_022985175.1 of Labeo rohita. NCBI lineage: Eukaryota > Metazoa > Chordata > Actinopteri > Cypriniformes > Cyprinidae > Labeo > Labeo rohita. Next base: position 33,230,563 of record NC_066887.1, read on the forward strand.
ATCCAAAATCCAGAACAATTAAAACAGACAACTCAGAATTTTGGGAAGAAAAAAAACATTTTATATCCAAATTTTATTAAATTAGAAGAAATTGTTATATATATAAATTCAATTGATTAGACATGTTTAATTATTAACATTTGATTAAACCATTAAAAGGAATCCAGAAAAAACATGCAATATTACTGTTAATTAAAATCTAACAAATATTAAATAAATGTTAATGAAATAAAACTAAAAAAACAAACAAATAAAGGAACAAAGTAAATAAGTAACTCATTTAATTTTAGTTCTGCAACATTTCTTATTTTCCTTTTGTTAAAGTTTAAGTATCTGAAATATCTGAAACTGAAACAAAAATTTATATTTAAATATTAATGCTTGTAAAATAATGAAAACTCTCCATAAAATATGGAAAATATGAAAATAAAAAAAAGTTACTTAAATAACATTGGTGTAAAGGGATGAATAGAAATATTTTCTTGTGGTAAAAAAAAAAAAAAAGTAAGTAATTAATTAAGAAATCCAGAATCCAGAAAAATTAAAACAGACAACTCAACAATTTTGTATAAATAAATAAATACATCATTTAATATAAAACATGCCCAAATTTTATTACATTAAAAAAACTGTTAGATATAAATTCAATTGATTAGACATGCTTTTAATTATTAATATTTGATTAAACCATTAAACCGGAATCCAGAAAAAAAAACTGATTTGGGAAAAAATAAAACTGATTTCACAAGGTATTTATTTTGACTAAATGAATGGATTCTCATCAGTCGTTTGTTTTCTAACAGGTGAGAGGGCAGAAGGCGCAGAAGTTAAACCTGAACCTTCAACCAACATCAGCAGTCAGAAAAGCTCACGTCTGGAGAAGACCCTGCGCAGTTTATCTCTCCAAACAGCAGACGACGACAACGACTCAGACACTCATCCATTCAATGTGACCTCAAACACAGCAGCAGTGCTGCTTCTCAACAGTGTTTAAACTAAAAAAACCACCACCTGCTCCAACAAAACCTTCAGCACAGGGGCCAAAGCAGGGGCCCGTTTCTGAGCGACAGTATGACGCGTCTAAGGAACCATTGTTAAACTATTGTCATCTCAGTGTTACCGAGATCTCATCTCAGACTGGTTTGAACCCAGAAAAACCATTAAGTATTATAATTGTCATGCAGACATCAGCTATGAAGTGACGTGAACTAATGAACTTTTCATCATCACTGAGTGGATGTTCTTCATGTCTTCCTCAAATGTGTCGTGAGCAGACACCGTTCGTATTTTCCGTCTTCTGTCTCTAGCTGATGAATTAGGATGGAAACCACCTGATTCTTCAACGACTATGTAAATGAAGCTTATGACTGAAAATCAGTTAGTGTGATGCCAGCACTTGTTTTTCACTCTGTCGGCGTTTGTGCGATGAATTTTCTCTCGTCTTACTCTATGTTTTCCACTCCACAGGTCATAACGTAAAGAGGGACTCATGTAGTTCAAAGCTATATATTTATACTCAACGTTTATCTTGTTATCATGATGTTATCCATGTGTTTTCATGCCACAAAGTTCTTATTTGTGTAATAAACAGATGCTCAAGCACAAGTCTCTTTCCACTGATTTCACTTTCAAAACATGGTCTTGATCTTGGTCTTGAGACCTCACCAGACCTCATAAACATTCATTATTCACGTTCATTACTACAACACAACACCTCAATTGCTCAGTTTTCTCTCCTTTTTCAATTTTACTTTTGCTAAATTGTGGCTCCACAAATGATCATTTGAATAAATAAAATCTAAACGATTTTCTGTTTTTCCAATTTTTTATCTTACAATTTGCGCTGTGGGCAGTACCATTAGCACGGGGGTGTAGCCATGGACAGTTTCACAGACGCTTAACGTGGCTTAATGTATCCTAACAAAACAGTGACACTGGAGGACACACCTTATTAATGATAAGCATAGGCTACTATTTACAGAAAAGCAGAATAGCCCACAATATAAAAGCGATCTGTACTAAATTTGTGCTAAATTGCATGTTAAAGGGGTCATCGGATGCCAATTTTCCACAAGTTGATATGATTCTTTAGGGTCTTAATAAAAAGTCTATAATGTACTTTGGTTAAAACTTCTCAATGGTTGTGAAAAACAACACCCTTTTTACCTTGTCAAAATGAGCTCGGCAAAAATCATCTCATTCTGAGGGATTGTTCCTTTAAATGCAAATGAGCTCTGCTCGCCCCGCCCCTCTCTTCTCTCTGTGGAGTGACGAGCCTGTTTACTTTAGCTGCATTACTTTTAGCGATAGCCTTTATTAGGAAAGGCGATCGCAAAGATTCATAAAAAATACACTCATTTCTGCTGTAAGTGAAGCAGGATCATGAATGATTCGTGCGAACACAAACGGTTATGTGTAGATCGAGAGGCACATTCTATTTACAAACAAACGACATCCACTGCGGCTGCGTCCGAAAACCTAGTCAGCTGACTTGCTGCCTCGCTGCCTTATCAGGCAGTGACTTCAAAGGCTGCGAAGGCAACTCTAGAAACAGTTTCGGACAGACTTCAGAGGCAGCAGAACGTGACGCCGTTGCTAGGTTACCTAACGGTTAAGTTGTAGATTTTGTAGAAAAACGATCTTATACAGTTATATATAAATGCTTTAATAATACATAAAGATCTCAATGTCATTACCCACCGAAGGTCTGTGCTTCGGAAAAGACGACTGAGAATGGCAGCTACTTTCTGCTTAAATACATAAAAGCACTGATGCAAGTAATATTGCAGAACAGGTCATTGTTATTAGTGGCTGTTTCGTTATTATTGGTAGTATATTGTAAATATTATTCTTATTCACTACTCATTTGAACCCTTTTAACATTTTTTTTAAGTACTATTATTACAAACAATATCATTTATCATGCTTTTTACACTATTACGATTCATAAAGTATATCATGGTCGAGATCTCATCTATTATATAAAGTAACAAGTCTAATTTCACCAGAATATCTTTATTTATATAGCCTATATGACGCACACGCACAGGATTGTGGGAAATCGAAGGCAGCGAATGATACATCTATGCTGCCTTCAAAATTCCATCAGAAGAAGGAAACTCCGGAGACAGGAAGTGAAGCAGAATTAGAATTCGGACGTGCCTTGATGCCTTCCTGCCTTGGAATGCTGCCTCCGAAGGCAGCATTTTAGAGCTTTCGGACGCAGCCTGCATCTTTAGCGGCTCAGATGTTGGGAGTAAATGACGACCACTATGTTCATTATTACAACACAACACCTCAGTTGGAGATATTCTTGTCTAACATCCCTTACATGGGGAGGTCAGACTGTTACAGCTGATCTGAGGTAAGAGCTCATGTCAGTCAACTACTGTGGGAGCGGCCTCTGTGGGTGTGACGCCACAACGACAGGCATCTGAGAATGGCTCGATCTGATAAAAGGGGATATTACTTTTACAGATGAATTAAAAACCACTGCATGGATTTTTAGCATTATAGGGTAGATGTGTACATACACTGCCAACACACATTATAGCTTTATTCATAAACAGCAGCCACGGATATAGGTCTACATACATATCTCTGGGTAATTAACTGTAAACGTTACATTTGACTATACATGTTTATAAAGTGTTTGCATGTAGATTTTTTTAGCAGACTGTAAACATTACCGTGAATTAGGTAACTCGGCTGCAGCTTCTGCCACTTCCAAATGAAGTCCCGCAAGTCTGTAGGAGGAAACAACCGCGGCCGTGGAAAGTGGCAGCTAAGCATAGCAGAGCATAACAAATTACTGTATGTGTTTTTTAGGAGCACTGACCCCAGATAGAAATTAGCCTATGCATAATGGTATATTACGTGATCCCGCTACAATCACGTTCTTCACTAGGCAACGTAGACGCGCACACACGGGACAAGGCCAGCGGTGGAATCGTTGCGGGGCTGCCGCTTTCTCTCGCAGTGGAAGCGTTTAGTGCAGTTGAGGCGGTGGTCGCGTTGCGGTCTCGGAGCGGACGTTGTCATTTGTATTCACTAGAAACTAAAAAAAAATGCAGAAGGGTTTTTCGTATTTATTTTTATTTTTTTCCATTTTACGATTCCTAGACAAAATCACTTGCCTGTGATCAAAGATAGTGAGAACAGATGTTGGGGAATATAGCCAAATTCGTGCTAAATTATTAGTTCTTCAACAGTTTTAACTAATTGTGGGCCTGAAATTAAGGAAAGTCCAATATAATTGGTAAATCTGCTAAAAAAGACAGACAAATTCATCCAAATAAAATAAATTGTTTTATATATTTCAAAACACAAATGTATCAACAATGTTGGGAAGGTAATTTTGGAAATAGGCTATAATAGACTATAAATTAAATTTCCCTATTTAAAATGTAATTTAAAAGTAGTGTAACTATTTCAATTGCTTTAGAGGTCATAATGTAACATTACATTTGATTACTTTTCTAAATTTCTAACCTGTTCTATGTTTTCAACTGTTAATCCTTTTGAAACTTTTAAAGCAGGCAGGTTTACCTTACAGTAGCACTCAACACTAATTACTGTCAAATTTACAAAATCCTTCATCACTTAAATTAAGATTATAATAATTCAATTTTAAAGCACAGCCAGCACAAAATCTTTAGCACCTCTTTTTAACTCCTGAAACATTGGTGTCTCATATTTTAAAGCACTCAATGCAATTTGGGAAATAAATCAATCAAAATATTTACATGTAACCCACTTTGTAATTGTAAACATTTTCATAAGTAACTGTAATTTAACTATATTTGTTATTTCTCAGTAACTGTAACAGATTAGTTAAATGTAGTTTTTAATTAAATTACATAATTCAATTACATGTAACTAATTACTTTAGCTAAGTCCGAGCCCCTACCACTGTCATCAAGGCATCAAAATATGCAATAAACACTTGAAATACAAAATGACATTTGTAAGATGAAATATGTACTCTCTCTTTCACAAACACACACACACAGATTGACATACATGCTATGAGCAAGTTCTGCAATCCTCCTGTATGTTTACGGTATGTGCATTGAGCTGTTTAGTTTGCTCGTTTGGGGCCAAATTTCTTTTTACTTTTGATACATCTGCATTTTTTAAATATTTAAAACATTTTATTTTTATGAATTTGACTTTTATCAGATCTACCAGTTGTTATATATATATTTTTATTTTGTGCTGGTCAATTATGAACAATACATAGTTGAACTTCTACCAAAAACTGGAGAGAATTGCGTGGGGCGAGGGGCTGCTACTGCAAATATTTGAGTGGCTCCTCCCCTAACAGATAAAATCTCACTCCAAACTTTTTCCAAAACTTGAGAGCCCTGTGGATATTAGCTTGTAAATGTTAATATGTATTATTTCTATAGCTCTGACTAATTTTAAATTGTAATTTTGGAAGCCCCTTAAATGGATTATACTGACCTGGGGTGCGTTTCCCGAAAGCAACTATGGTCATAAGTTCCGTCGTTACCAATAGATTTCAATGGAACTAACAACCATAGTTAGCTAACCATGCTTTTGGGAAACGCACCCCTGAGCAGTTTAAGTAAATAAGCTACAGCGCTCATTAAAATATGTGCATCTGTTGCTTTTATGGAGCAAGAACACCTTCTAAAATTAATGCGCAGATTCAGTCTAGTGATCTGCATAATGTGATATACGACTCATTTGAATGAACTACTAAATGACTCACTTATTAAAACAGTGATTTACCACCACCTACTGGCGCTTTTAGTTTTAAATTTAGGGTAGGCCTAGTCTATCCTTTTTTTTTTCTTTCTTTCTTTTTTTTTTTAATATTTAAATATTTTAGTATTTATTTGTATTTTTGTATATTGAATTAAAATATTTCTTTCTAAAGCTGCTTTTTTGTAATATCTATTCATTGTTTTTATAAATCAACACAATAATGACTTTGAATTATCTTTAATAATAACTTCATATTTAATTAATTGGCACATGATGTGTTCATTCATTAATCTCATAAATTTTAGTTTATTTTGATTAATTAATGGGCACATTAAGTAATTAATTAGATTTGAAAAATACTTAGCCCCATTTCTATTTTAATATTTTATTTATAACAGTTTTTCTGAAAACAAAAAAGCAAAACAAAATCCCACAAACTGTATACATGCTATACATGAACTAAGCCCCATTTAAAACATAAAAATACACAATACCTTGCGCGTTCTTAGCTGGGCTCTTCGGATGGTGTGTAAATAGTAGGCTATGCTTTATAAATAAGGTATGTTTTGCTTTTTTTAATCACTATGAATTACATTAATCGTTTCAATGGGAGGAAAACGCTTAACTCGAGACTTTGCGTGTCACGTTCATATTCCGGTCACATCTGTTTCCCAGTAGGCAAGACAATATAGTTTGCAACATTAATAAGTGTTTACCGAATTTGGCCATACTTTTAAGCTACACCACCCTCTTTTTCCAAAAAAGCCTATAGGACTATGGAAGGATAACAATTCAGCGTGTAGCGTTCATATTCTCATCTGCTTTCCTGTAGCCTACATAACTTTATTAATACATTGTATTAGCCTAATAAACATACCGAGTTTGGTCTTTTTAATTAGTATTTATTTTTATTATTTTTTTTAATTAACCACTGTCTTTGTTCATTGGGCCACATATTTTCTTTAGGTTTTCAAAGGGGCACAAAACAATTAACGTGCAATTTAGCACAAATACAAATACAGCCCAAAGCGCAAACTGTAAGATAAAAAAATGGGGAAAAAATGGTTTAGATTTTATTTACTCAAATTATCATTTCCGAAGTCACAATTTAGAAAAAGTAAAATTGAAAAAAGGAGAGAAAATGGCAATTATTAATCTATATAGTAACTGAAAAAAAAAATAAACAAATCATGTTTGGTTTCATTTTTGCATTTGCGCCATATGCTCTGAAAATTGAATTGTAAAGCATTACACGACCACAAATAAGCGGATTATTGAATCTTTTGAGTCAGCTTTAAATTTTGGAGTGTGTATGGCAAATCGTTTGAAAGACGTTGGAAACTTCGGAGCGGGTTTATGAATAATTCGATTCAGTCGGGACTTTGGAGACGGTGGATCAGCACCTAGAGACGACCTCTACAGCCCTGAATGTCAGCGGAGTCCACATCAACTAGATGAGCCCCAGAGACGGATCCACATTAAAGACCACATCACCTAGACGGCTGTCGGCACAAGACCACGGGAACTTTGGCCAGAGGAGAACTGGCCCCCCGACTGAGCCTGGTTTCTCCCAAGGTTTTTTTCTCCATTTGTCACCGATGGAGTTTTGGTTCCTTGCCGCTGTCGCCTCTGGCTTGCTTAGTTGGGGACACTTTCTCTTAACACAATATTGCATTTTATTTTATTGTTTTTGATTAACTACCTTTACCTATAATGTGAGTGTTTAATGTTGCCTTTGGCATTGTTGATGTACTGTTTCCTATTTAATACTGTACAGCCGCCTTGTCACAATTCTGTATTGTTAAAGGCGGTATATAAATAAAGGTGACTTGACTTGACTTGACTTGGAGCGGGTTCACAAATCAGTTGAATCAGACTGGGACTTCGGAGCAGGATTGCGAATCATTTGATTCGGATAGGGACTTCGGAGCGCATATCCCTAATCTTTTTTTTTTTTTCTGATTTCAAAACCATAAGGGCAGTACAGCTATAAAACAAAAGCCAGAAAAAAAGAAATAAAGTAGGCCCTACACAAATGCAAATGTGTTGCCAGGTTAACAGAAAAAGTAGGCCTAAATTTAAGTTCAGAGTTCAAATTTATTTCTAAAGCGCTGAATAAAACAACCTTGACCATAGTGCTGTACAAATAGTAACACAATGGAAAAAAACAAAAAAACAGTGAAACAATGAACAGAGAATAATATTTAAAAAGGAAAACATACCCATATATCTAAACAAGAAATATAAAAGAAACCTTTAAAAAAATACACTTTAAGAAGACACAGGATGAATAGGAACAGGATACAGTTTTCACTGTTTTAGGAATACCAGAACTTTATATAGTTTCCACACGTCTAGATCAAGTGTAAGTAAAGAAAAGAGAGGTTGAGAGACAGTACATTTTTGTTTATGTATGTAAAATTTAGCTAGCAAGAAACACAAAGTTATATTTTCCTACACTCTAAGACACGTTGGGTTGTTTACTGTTAAACATACTGGATCATTTGTTGGTTATTTTGAACATTTGTTGGGTTATTTTCATAACTAGTAGTGTTATGCTTCCTCTGGTCACAATATAAATAAAGCTAATAGGTTAAAATAAGCTATACAAAGCCCAAAATATACTTCAGTTTTGACACAAACACTTAGTATACTCCATTTGATAGTATGATCGTAGAAAGTGTCATCCTAGTGTCTGTGCTATTTCCCTATAGAAGTTATAACCAATAAAAATGTCTTTGTACTCATTTAAAATAGAGTTGCAGATATCTCTAAACCCTCTCACGCAATGCAGCTTATCCTCACATTAATTTTCCAGTGTGTGCTATCTATATGCTTAAGCCCAAAGTATATCTCGGTTTTTATGTGGTAATGGTTATTTGTACTGTGTGTACATTTGATGCCTTAGGCTACTGGTTAATAAGCAGCTATCATTAAATGCAGTCATGCAAGTCTGACATCTGATAATTTAGTCTGTGGAGACTTTGTTTTAAGTTTATGATTCATGCTGTCTTGAGCAAATACTTGCTTTACCAAATTATCTTTCAGTAAAATTTCAGTTTCCCTTCTGTCATTCACTTATTTCTTTATTCATAATATCCTTTCCAAAACTGTAAGTGTGGTTTATATAATACTATTATATTTGTATTCTGTATTTTGATGTTTTCAGATTTCAGGCTGTTTCAAGGTGGCACAAGAATGGCAGTCCTGTCTTTTGTTACACTGTCTCATAGGAAAGAGCTTGATTTTTGAGTCATGCTATTTCTGTGTAATAGCAGGAGTTGGGTATCCTGTTTGACTTCTCTTGTATCCTGTTCATCATGTTTATTCTCTTTCCTTAAGGTTGACACAAGTCATATTTACATGTTTGACAGATGAATTACTCTTTAAGAAGCTTGGTATTAAGCTAATTTTGCATGCACTTTTAAGTGTAATCTAAAAACACTCTTTATTTGGATTTGTATCTTTGTTCTGTTGCATTTATTTGTCCTATTGTTTATAAGGTTTTAGCTGGTTGACAAACTGAAAGAGTTGATGATCACATCAGCTGGGAGAGTTTGAGAACCGCAGTGGAGGTGATCATGTAGATCAGAAGTCCAGGTAGCCACGCAAACCCCATAGGTGAAAGAGATACCGCAATAGAAATGGTGCTGATGGTTGTGCCACTGATTGTGCTGTTGGTTGTGCCATTGATTGTGGCATTGGTTGTGCCGTTGGTTGTGCCATTGGCATTGGTTGTGCCATTGATTGTGCCGTTGGTTGTGCCATTGATTGCACCATTGGTTGTGCCATTGGCATTGATTGTGCCATTGATTGTGCTGCTGGTTGTGCCATTGATTGCACCATTGGTTGTGCCATTGATTGTGCCGTTGGTTGTGCCATTGGCATTGGTTGTGCCACTGATTGTGCCGTTGGTTGCACCATTGGTTGTGCCATTGATTGTGCCATTGGTTGTGCCGTTGGTTGCACTGTTGATTGCACTATTAATTGTGCCATTGATTGTGCTGTTGATTGTGCCATTGATTGCACCATTGGTTGTGCCATTGGCATTGGTTGGGCCATTGGTTGTGCCATTGGTTGTGCCATTGGTTGCACCATTGGTTGTGCCATTGATTGTGCTGCTGGTTGTGCCATTGGCATTGGTTGTGCCACTGATTGTGCTGTTGAAAGGGCTTGCCACCATTGTTTTTTAAAATTGCCATTGGTTGTATTGCTGGTAAGACATTCCCAGGTTGCATTCAATACAATCAAAACATAACTCACATATATAAAAGAGTATTTGAGTTTTAGAAGCCATATTCAGGTCTTTTACTTTTTAGAGGGGGGAAAAAATGAAGATGAAATTATAATGTTCCACCTTTTAAAATGTTTTTAAAATCATATTGTATATACTAATATATTGTAATAACTAAGGCACATTCCAATATTAATACATTTAATACAATCAAAAGAAAACATATGGTATATAACAAATGGTTATATTTACCGTTTGCGATGGACGAATGTTCTCTGTGTCTGTCGGCGCTCTAGATGGATGTTAGTGTGAATGCCAGAGGTAATCTTGGGCTTTTATTTGAATATTACACATTAAATCAACAACCTTGCAAGAGGCAGAGATGTGATATTACTGCAGGATGGAAGTGAATGCAATTATTATTTTTTGTTTTGGCAGTCTCTTCCTCTTAAAGGGATATGAATCATTTACTCACCCTCATGTACAGCTCTTAAAAAAAAAATTAAAAGACCACTCTGAAGTAATTGGAATCAAATAATACCTACTGACCATGCCAAAAGAGTTGAGAAAAGAAAGAAAACTTTGAGTGAGGAAAAGTAGGGTTCAGTTCTGGCTCCATTAGCAGATACAGTGAGGGATACAGTGAGCATCAGGTTGTTTTTATCCTTCAAATTTCAAAGACAGAGCCAGAGGTGCATAAGAAAAACGTCAAGCTGCAGACATTGGGGACAACAAAGCTGCAGACCAGCAGAGGGCGAAATCAAATCTCCACTGAGTGGAATGACCGCCAACTCATTTGAATGTCACTTAAGAACCATATGACAACAAGCAACCTGTAAAAAGAATGGCAAATGGCAGCTGGGAAAGAAGTGGCATAAAGTCACAGCCAATGACAGTTGAAAACAGTGATCAGTGAGAACCTTCATCAATGATTGAAAATCAGAGCCAGGCTGATGTTTTCCTAAGTTAAAACATTATTGCTGTTTAAAAATGGATGAACCTGAATTTTGCCTTTTTTGAGGTCTAAAAACATTGCATCGTTTTTCTTATTTCAATATTTTTGCAAATAAATGATTTAAATGACAATATGTTTATTTGGAATTTGGGAGAAATGTTGTCAGTAGCTTACAGAATAAAACAATTGTTTATTTTACTCATAAATAGTAAAACCAGAGAAACTGATAATTTCCCAGTGATCATGCATTTTCTTTCTTCATAATATCCTTTTCTAAATTATAAACCTGTTAAAGATTGTTTTCAAATTAAAATCATTGTGATAGTACTGGAAAGTATATTTGACTTTATATTTGCATTTTTTTTTTTCAGATTCTCCAAAGTATTGCTAATCATGTTGTTTTCCACCACCAAAAAAAAAAAATTCAGCATGCAATATGAGGTCTTTTAATTATTTAGTAATGGCAAATTTAATGCATCCAGAAGGTGTTTAGAATGGTTTGATTCTCACATATATAGATCATACCTGTATTTTTTTTTCTCTCTAGTGGAGATTTAGATCAGTTGGAGTCCAGGAAAAGGCCATCTGAGCAAATTATGTCCAAATTATGTCACTAATGAACCATTAGCTCTACTTTCATTGCTAGACTAGTTAGACACAAGCATATTTTTAGAGAGCATTTGACTAAACAAAATTTGTAGTGTTTAGATGAGTAGTCAATTTTAATTCATTTACTAAGTTTTAAATGTGTACATTTGATAAAAGTAACTTTGGCCAAGTTTTAGGGGTACAAAGCATGTAAGTGACCTAAAAGCATATGGACTGAAAGCCACAAAACTCCAGTTGTTTTTTTTTTTTTTTTGCAGGTTCTTCTCGGATATTAAGTCTGATTTTCCACCAACTCGCTGCCTTTGAATTACAAAAGAAAAGCCATTCTGAGCACTTTTGAGATATTTGAGCTTGAATTTTTTTTATTTTGCATTTCATAGACATCTGTAAACAGAATTCTTTTGTTTTCTAAAATAAAGGCCCAAAATGTACACAGCTAACAAAAGAAACGTCACATAATGTAAATAAGTTGTCACAGAATAAGAATATGTGAACAACTCAATTTTGACAAAAATGTCAGGTAGAACTTTATAATTCCAAGGCAGCGAAGTGACTCACAGTCTGTCTTTCATCACCGTCAGTTATGCAGCAACCAGAAAAGAACTAATACCTGTCCTACAACAGATAAAACAGCTTCTAGACATACAACGGAGGTCATGGCATTTGCAAGGTACACAAGGACTGCATAACTAACCGATCAGAAGCAATCTTTTTCCTTTTAGCAAAAAAGTGGGAAGGTAATTTAGTAGGAATTTAATAGAAAAAACAAGGAAATAGTTTTGCTTTACTTTTGTGATATGGAATTGTAATGTATTTGACAGACCTGGAACTACTTTACTTTAAATCCGACCGACACAGAGATAAAGTACGGTGGTTACATTTATTTAACTGAATTATAACATTTATCTGAACATAAGCCAGTACTTGACACACAGAGCAGAGTAGATAACAAATTGAAGTCTGTTACAGATTCCAAATTACATGACAAAAATTATAATTAGTAACATAATCCATTACATTACATATTTTAGGTAATAAAATCAAACTACTTGACCCACAGATAATTTGACAAAGGCTGACATGAAAGTGCTAGACACTTGTGTAGTCACTGTCACAGGTGCATCTCAAAGGTTTTAGCTGGTTGACAAACTGAAAGAGTTGATGATCACATCAGCTGGAAGAGTTTGAGAACCGCAGTGGAGATGATCGTGTAAATCGGAAGTCCAGACAGCCACGCGAACCCCATTGGTGAAAGAGATACCGCAATAGAAATGGTGCTGGTGGTTGTGCCAATGGTTGTGCAGTTGCTTGTGCCGTTGGTTGTGCAGTTGGTTGTGCAGTTTGTAAGACCATAGGTTGTGATCATTACAACCACTAACAGTAGTATTTGAGTTTTAGAAGCCATATTCAGGTCTTTCACTATCTAGAAAAGGCAAAAATCAAGAAAATTCTATGATAATGTTCCACCTTTTTAAATGTTTTTAAAGTCATATTCTGTATACTAATATTTCATAACTAAGGCACATCCCAATATTAATACATTTAATAAAATCACTTAGAAAACATAACTTGTATATATATATATAAGAGTCATATTTACTGTTCGCGATGGATGTTCGTTCTTGGTGTCTGTCGATTCTCTAGAAGGATGTTAGTGTAAATACCAGAGGTGAGCTTGGGTTTTTATTTGAATATTATGCATAAAATGAACAACTTGGCAAGAGGCGGAGATGTGATGTTACTGCAGGATGGAAGTGAATGCATGTAATATTTTTCGTTTTGCCAGTCTCTTCCTCTTAAAGGGATAGTTCACCCAAAAAATAAAAAATCTGTCGTCATTTACTTTACCCTTATGCACAGCACCGAAAAACATTAAGAGGCCACTCCAAAGTTTTCTTAAATCAGCATCTCTTCATGCATGGCAGCCATTCTGCTTAATGAAGTATTGAAGCAATGGAAAAAACAGCAGTAGTGCCTCAAAAGTAGTTGGAATCAAATAACTATTGACCATGCCAAAAGAGTTACAAAGAAAAGTTTTGAGTGAGGAAAAGAAGGGTTCACTTCTGGCTTTACTGGCAGAGGGATACAGCGAACGTCAGGTTACTTTCATCCTTAAAACTTCAAAGGCAGCGGTTCATAAGAACAAGGGAAAGCTGCAGACATTGGGGAGGGCAAAGCAAAAGACCAGCAGAGGGCGAAAAGACTCTCCACTGACCAGGATGACGCCAACTCATTTGATTATCACCCAAAGAATGGCAAACGGCAGCTAGGGTTGAAGTGCACAACGAAAAGCCAGGCTGAGGTTTGCAAATGACCATAAGGACAGCATCTGACTAGTCCAAATTGTAGCTTTGCCCAGCATCTCGTCGTCTAATGGTTAGACTGAGACCTGGAGAGGCCTACAAGCTACTGTGAAATTAGTTGGAGGACTGGTGCTGATCTAAGGGTTACAGCAAGGCTGGAATCAGGCACAATCTCCAGATCTGAACCCCACTGTAAACCCCTCAGTTGTGATCAAGAAGAAGATGGATGCTCATGAGTATCAAACAAAGCCAGACTGCTTGAATTTAATAATACATATAAGTCGTCAACCAACACCAATGTGAAAGACTATTGGAGAGCATGCCGAGATACGTCACTGTATTGAACCATAATGCTGAGTGCATTTGATTGGACAAAATTTGTAGTGCAAGATAAGTAGTCAATTTTGATTCATTTACTAAGTTTTAAATGAGTACATTTTATAAAAGTCACTTTAGTATTAGGGATACAAAACACATATGTGGTTTAAATATATGGACTGAAAGTCACAAAACTCCAGTTGTTTTATTGGGTCTTTCATGGCCCTTGAGATTCATAATGTCTAGTTTTTCGTTTAGCAGGTTCTTTTCAGATTTTGCATCTGATTCTCCACCAAAGTTTTTATCATCGACGCCAAATTTGTTCGTCACATCGTCAACGTTATGCATTTACCAGGAATGAATTTGCAAATACCTGTACTGCATCAGGTAAAACAGCTTCTAGACATACAACAGAGGTCAGGCCATTTGCAAAGTAAACAAGTACTGTATAACAAGTCAAACTAGATGCAACTGCTTTCCTTTCAGGAAAAAGTAAGGTAATTTAGTAGGAAAAACAAGGAAATACTTCATCATTTTTATCCTATTATTATCTTTTGCTGTTGTAACATGTAAGGACTTTGTAAATAACTGACATCATTTGGGAAAGTGATAAAGAGTTCAAATAATTCAAATCATTTAATGCACAGCTAGCCATAGATTATTCCATTTATATTCCATTTAATAGTTAGTATAATCATTATTATAAAATGGTTATATGCCAGCATTGACAAGTTATAGCTGTCATTGATGTTTGCAGTGCTAAATTTGACTGGAATTTCATTAGTCAAGGCTTGCTGTCCACAATCCAACACATAAATACATTTATTTAATTGATTTATAACATTTATTTGAACATAAGCCAGTAGCTGACACACCGTGCTGGGTAGATACAAATTGTAGTCTGTTTCCAAATTACATGACAAAAATTGTAATTAGTGACATAATCCATTACATTACATATTTTAAGTAATACAATCAAAGTACTTGAATGTTTTTAGATTAATTTTGAGCCAACTTGTTTATCACATTTATTAAATAGCATTGTCTTGTACCTTGCTGATATAAAAATACAAAGAGCAAAATATTAATTTCCTTGTTATGAACATTAAGCATTAAGTCAAGGTTTTCCAAACTTTGTGAAGGAACTGCAGAGGCTTTGTGAGTTTAATGAAAAGCTTATACTTAATTAAATCATAGAATGTAAAAGCAAATAATTTTATCATTACAACAATCAAACGCCTACTAAAAAAAAGATTAAACATCCAATAACAACCCGTATGCTGGTTGACAAACAGAGAGTTGATGATCAGATCAGCTGGAAGAGTTTGAGAACCGCAGTGGAGGTGATTGCGTAGATCAGAAGTCCAGACAGCCCCGTGATGCCCATAGGTGAAAAAGATGCCGCAGTGGAATTGGTGCTGTTGGATGCGCTGGTAAGACCATAGCTTGCAACCATTACAGCCACTACCAGTAGTAGTATTTGAGTTTTAGTAGCCATATTCAGGTCGTTCACTATTTAGAAGGGGCAAAAAACGAAAATTAAATGATAATGTTCCACCTTTTAAATGTTTTTAAAGTCATATCTTATATACTAATATTTTATAACTAAGACATCCTAATATTAACACATTTAATACAATCACATACAAAAAACATAACTTGTATAAACATATATAAAATATTCATATTTACCGTTTGTGATGTACGTTCGTTCTCTGTTCTGAGAGTCTGCCGTTTCTCTAAGGTCTGTCAGTGTGAATGGCAGAGGTGAACTTTGGCTTTATTTGAATATCATGCGTTAATCAGTATCCCTGCAAGAGGCGGAGATGTGACATTACTCCAGGATGGAAGTAAATGTATCTATTATTATTATTATTATTATAATTATTATTATTAACCCCCTGAAAGGGATAGTTCACCCGATCTATGCCAGGGGTTCTCAGTTCACCTACTTACTTGGACAAGTTGCAACAATTCATTAAGACGGCTAAAGAGTCCTAAATGAACAGATTAAGATAAATACAGGAGTGCATGTAATGAATTACACCTACTTATGTTACTATGTAATCAAGTAGTTTTTTCAGGTACTTGTACTTTCATGAGTATATTTTTAAGTCTGTAATTTTACTTAAATTTACTTAAGTAAATTGAATCTCTTATTTACATATTGTCTACACTGTTATAATCCTCAAGTGTGCAGACTCAACCTACTTTTATCTCTTAAATGAAATTTAATATTTACCTCTCTTTGTGTTTATAATATTATCCTTTTTTCAATTTATATGTATTTTATTTTATTTTGTATGTAATTGTTTCTTAAACTTGCAGATTTGATGTCATTCCTATAAATGACTCTCTGTTTTGTTTGTTGTCGTTTGATACATAAATAGAAAAAAAAACATGTGCTTTTGTTTATTCTAAATATTTTTATATAAATGCATGCAAATCTATTAAGAGGAAATGTTTATGTAAATTATCTTTTAAAAAAGGAGACAGTATGTACTTATATGTCTATGGTATGAAGTACGATGGCTGAAAAAGGCATTGGGTGTTTTTGCATTAGAGAAAAGGAATTGCAAAAGTTGCAAATTGATGGCATCTCAGTAAAAGAGACTGTAAAGTATCTGGGTGTTTAATTAACAACAACAACAAAAAATATTAATAAATAAATAAATAAGCTATACAACAGCTACTTTTTTCTGGCAGGGTCAAAAAACTCCAAAGCATCTTTAACCTTTGACTCAAAGAAATTTTTCCCTTTCTGGGAGATTTGTTTTTTTTTGTTGAAATATTATATGGACAAAAACTTTTTTGCACATGTAACAAGATTTCAGAATTACATTTAAAAAGTCCTCCATAGCACGTCAGCACCAACAGCCTTGTGGGAAGCGTGCGTCTCTCTCTAAAGTCAACAGATCTTGCTAATAGAACTACCAATCTCATTATGACATTAATAACATTATGATGCTTTCTGAAGTCATTTTTACCCCCCTTTAACTTGACTTTGAATTTCAGGTGAAAACTGCCATTTTGACCTCCCTCTACAAAATAGTGGATTACTCAGTAAATATTCATCCATGACATTAAATATTTTGGCTTTCATCACTATACGTCTATCTTTCTTCAGAAAAAAAATATTAGCACAATCAAAAATTTGAGCCGGGGAAGTTTTTGAAATTTGGTTGATTTGACACAGAATGACCCAAAGTTAATTGAAAAGTAATACCTTGTAACTGCTCTCTCTCACTTTGTCTCTTTCATACCTTTAATTCTATCTATCTATTCCATCTATTTGGATGTCTTTGTTTATCTGTACATCTGTTTGCTGTGTTCTGGTAATGTTTTCTGCAGCAAGTTTTATTTAAGTTCCCTGAATATTCTCCTAAAAGGTAGGCCAACATTCTCTAAAAACATTCTAAAATGTTTATTGGTAACATTATTAGAACATTATCCTTTAACATTCTAATAAAGATTTAAGCGGGAAGATTCCCATTGGACATTGGATGTGGAATGTTGCTCAGATGTCAAATTTCGGTTGAAAGTAAAAACCCAGCTCAAATCAAAAACAGCATTACCAGCTTCACTTATTTTAAACCAGATTGACTTTATTGCCGTCATACATTTACAAATGGTCTTATTGAGATTAACAGAGGTTTAGATGTTGATGTCTATTTGAAAGTAATAGTTTGGTTTGATGTTAACAATGTTAACATGTTTTGTTAGTTGGGCAGTTTGACTCTTGATATTTGGATGTTTTTCTTTAGCTGCTGTAACTATGTTTATGGCAAAAAAAAAAAAGGGATCAGATGATGCTGTTTGCTTGCTGATGATTAAGATATCATCACATAGCAGTCTGATTATCACATTTCATTCAGTCTAGTCTATGGTATTACTAAACATTATTTATTATAGCAACTCAGTGGTTCTAGAGACTAAGATTCAGCAGAATTTTAATCAGATAATTTGAAGCATTAAAAAAAACAACAACCTTCATAGTCACACAAACATCAAGAATCAGTGTATGAATCTCAACAATGGTGACATGCTTCATGCTGTGATGCATTCTAGGTGCATCATATAAAACTCATCCATTGCTCCCAGAATGCATTGCAGCATGAATCATGTCAACATTGTTGAGATTCATACACTGATTCTTGATGTCTGTGTTTTAGCTTTCGGTAGTACAAAGTGATTTGTGAACAATGTATTTTAAATATTACAGATATAAACAGCCTACAGATTATCTGATTAGAACACTGCTGGAGCTGTTGAAATGCATTACTACAGCCACTAATATGAAATTAATTGCATAGATTAAACTCTAGATGAAATCAGTTGATCAGATCACTGTATGGTGTAAGCTTTAACATCAGCAAGTAGCCAACATCATCTGATGACATTTTCTTTTGCTGTTTTTGCCATAACAAACAGTTACAGAGGAACATTCAAAAAGCAAAAGTCTTAATTGCTCAACTAAAGCAAACACTTCTCACCATAATGGTGACAGCAAACCAAACTATTACTTTCAAACAGACATCATCTAAACCTCTGTTAATCTCAATTTTTTTTTTTTTTTTTTTTTTTTTTTTTTTGTAAAGAAATAAAGTCAAGAAATAAAGTCAATCTGGTTTATAGTAAGGGAAGCTGGTAATGTTTTTGGACACTGGAGCTTGACATCTGTGACCCTGGACCACAAAACCAGTCTTAAGTCGCTGGGGTATATTTGTAGCAATAGCAAAAAATACATTGTATGGGTCAAAATTATAGATTTTTCTTTTATGCCAAAAATCATTAGGAAATTATGTAAAGATCATGTTCCATGAAGACATTTTGTAAATTTCCTACTGTAAATATATCAAAACTTAATTTTTGATTTGTAATATGCATTGCAAAGAACTTAATTTGGACAACTTTAAAGGCGATTTTCTCAATATTTTGATTTTTTTCCACTCTCAGATTCCATACACTGAAATAGTTAAATCTCGGCCAAATATTGTTCTATCCTAACAAACCATACATCGATGGAAAGTTTATTTATTAAGCTTTCAGATGATATATAAAGCTCAATTTCGGAAAATTGACACTTATGACTGGTTTTGTGGTCCAAGGTCATATCTAAGGTTGGGTTTTCACCAAAATTTGACTTATGAGCAATGTAAGTCAACATGTAGTGTGATGGGAAGCTTTATTAGAATGTTAGAGGATAATGTTCTAACAGTGTTATCAATAAACATTCTTTGAATGTTTTAAAGAATGTTATCCTTCCTTTTAGCAGAACATTCTGGGAACTAAAAATAAAACTTGCCACTGAAACGTTCCTAGAACATGAAAAAATTCTAACTGGGAATGCGCTTTTGTTTATTCATATCTTCGTGCAACTGCATGCAAAAATATTAAGAGGAATAGGCTCATGTAAATTATCAAGAAGGCAAGATATGGCAATATGTCTGAAGAACATGCGCGTGTAGACTGAGCTCAAGTCAGCCAATACAATCGCGGTTTACGAGTGACGTAATGTTACCTGGAAGTCGGTTGATAATGCGCTTTTGTTTATCATAAACAATTTATACAAATACACGCAAATATTGGATGAAAAAACCGTTATGTAACCTTTCTTTGTTTTAGAGATAAAAAACAAGCAGGGCGAGGGAGCAACACGTTTTTAACTTCAGAAAAGCGTTATGGATGTTTACCATGTTTACTAACGCACCCCGTTTTTAACCAGGCCGGTGGAACCTTTTGAATACATGACAGATTCTGTAATGATTGCAAAATCACTGACATGAACTTTTGGACTCACTTTTACGCAGACTGTCTCACATGAGTCCGCGTTCAGCCTCCCCCTCGTCATGGCGCTCGTGTTGGCCGGCTTCGTGCTCTGTTTGAGCGGCCTGCAGCTCATCGTCGCCGCCGATCATCCGTCCTATGTGGCGGCGGTGTACGAGCACCGCGTGCTGCTGAACCCGAACCCCAGACACCCGCTGGACCGGAGCTCCGCTCTCGAGCATATGAAGCAGAACCTGCATGTGTTTGAAGAGCAGGCAGCACTGGCAGCACAGCAGGTACACAGACAGAAAAACAAACAAAACCAGTGCAAGACTTTGTAGAGGATTACTGCCGGATCGAATCAATCACGAAGAATTTATCATGCAACCATTAACACACAAACACAAAACCTCAAAAACAGATCTTTTAGAATACTTAATAGCATTAAAATGCACCAATTTACAAATTATACTTTAGTGGTATAGATACTGACCTAGTTAAAAACAGTGTTTGCATGAACATGATCAAATTCAGTAAACTTTTACTAATTTGTTTAGAGGGTTTGCACTTACGATTTCGTCAGTTACCCGGATGCGCGGCCGTACTAGCGATACTAGGATGTAAACAACAGCATCGATTGCATGATTGATGTAATACTGAATACGTTGTTCTGCTAATTTATGAAGTCTAAACCAAGAAAAAGACGCGTGGAAGCTGCTATATTATATAGAGAAGGACTTAGTAAGCAGAAAAAGGTGCAATATGTTGACAAACTAAAGTTCAAAGGTGGTAAAAATATGAACGAGCAGTATAAATTAAGATATTAGCTAAATATT
Organism: Labeo rohita; assembly: GCF_022985175.1. Classification (NCBI taxonomy): domain Eukaryota; kingdom Metazoa; phylum Chordata; class Actinopteri; order Cypriniformes; family Cyprinidae; genus Labeo; species Labeo rohita. The sequence goes on from NC_066887.1 coordinate 33,251,317, forward strand.
TTACCTACTTGACCAGAAATGATAAGAACAACCTTGAATGTTGTCAAGATTCTTGCCCTGTAAATCCTGGTTCAGTTTGCACTCTTCCCCTTGATTTGTTATAACTTTTGGCGGTCTATAGTACACCAAATGTATACAGCCCAATAGTACAGCCCAAAACATGACAATAAATGACATTTTCAGCAGCAGTAATCAGCAAAAAATGTGAGTTTCATTCATTTCAGTGGCATTGTTTACATTCAGCGCCACCAATATGGCCGATTAATCATGCGCCATGAAAACACTCTATTGTATTATTATATATCTGTATAACTTCTAAGTATAGTATGCACTACTGCAATATTATAAGCTTTTCAGTTTTAGTGATCAACATCTCAGTGGTTTATTTCACCTAAATAAATAAAAATTCATAACTAAAACACTCTCCATTAAGATGTTTCATGTGCCTTAAGTTAAAAAAAATATTTTACACTATAATTAATATATTAATAATTACAATGACATGAATTAACATGAATATCATTTTAAAAGCAAAGTCTAAGGTTAGAAATCTAGTGACATAGGTTTCCATGACATTATTGAGATTATATTTGTATTAAATCATAAAAATTGTGTTTATTTATGTAAACATTAAATTATGTACATTTTAGTATCTAATAGCAAAATAATGAGCAAAGTCAAAACCCTTCTGACTTCTAATTTATTTGCCGTATAGTTTAAGTAAAGTTCTGGGTAAGATCACACAATGTACAGTAGGACATAATCAAGATGTGTGTGTACTGTATTTCTTGCACAGGGTGCTCAGATAATAGTGTTTCCAGAAGACGCCATCCATGGGTTCAACTTCACTAGAGCTTCAATCGCTGGTTATCTAGAGACAGTTCCTGACCCCCAAAAGGTCACATGGAGTCCATGTGCAGATCCACACAGATTTCCAGATACTGAGGTACAAAACTAATATTTGACATGAGTACCAATTTTAGAAACACTTTACAGTCAGTTTTTAATTTAGTAATTTCATTTTTTTAAAATAATTAAAAACATAAATTGTAAATATTATTATTATTACAGTTACCAGAAAACAAATGTAAGTAAAATAATAATAAATAATTAGTCTTAATGAATTCTTATAAATTATTTTAATCTATTTTAGTTAATAAATTCTCAAAAAATTATTATATGTTAGTATAATTTTTTAGATATTTTAGATATATATTGTTGTTTCTTTCTCAGGTTCTCCACAGTCTCAGCTGTATGGCTCAAAAGAACCTTCTCTTCTTGGTGGCCAACATGCCGTCCCGTCAGAGCTGTAACCAAACCGCGGACCCTCGCTGTCCTGCAGACGATCAGTACCAGTTCAACACCAACGTGGTGTTCAGCGATCAGGGAGTCATCGTAGCCCGATATCACAAGCAGAACTTGTACTTTGAGGCGGCATTTGATGCTCCGCCTGAGTGCAAGTACATCACATTCACCACACCGTTTGCGGGCCGATTCGGGGTGTTTACTTGCTTTGACATCCTGTTCCGCGACCCCGCGGTGACTCTAGTGAAGGAAATGGGCATCCGACAGATCGTGTACCCGACTGCGTGGATGAACCAGCTCCCCCTGTTGGCCGCCGTACAGTTTCAGCGCTCGTTCTCGTACGCGACGGGTGTCACGCTGCTGGCTGCCAACGTCCGAGCCGCCGAGTACGGGATTACTGGCAGCGGCATCTTCACACCGTGGGATTCGCTCATTCATCATGACGCAGAGGGGAATTCTGGGAAATTGCTAGTGCGTAAAGTACCAGTTTTGGATCCGTCATTTACTGGGGATGACAAGCATAAACTGGTGCCATTTTCTGGCTATCCAAGTACAAACGAACCAGAAAACATGCACGTCGGGTCTACGAGTAGTTTTAACGCTAATCTTGATGGAGAATACTGCCAGAAAGACTCTGAATGTGCAGAAGGAGCTTTATCTAGTACCTTTAACTCCATCATGATGTATGATAATTTCACTCTGGTGCCTTTGCAAGGCACTGAAGGGAATATAAGCATTTGTAGTGGTTCAGTTTGCTGCCACCTGCTGTTCCGGAGGTCAGATACGCGTGAGTTTTATGCTCTAGGCGTCTTCGACGGGCTCCATGTGGTGCATGGGACGTATTACCTGGAGATTTGTGCTCTGGTGAGGTGCACAGGTGAGGAGCAGAGCAGCTGTGGAGGAGAATCTGAACATGCTCAGACTCTGGTGGACTTCAGGCTGACGGGGACCTTCACAACTCCATACGTGTTCCCTGGGATTCTGGGAAGTGGGATGACGCTGTATGTTCCAGATCATTCCGGTTGGGAGGGTGGAAATCGTTTTTACATGAGCCGGATGGGAATGAGCGCCGGGCTTGTGACTGCGATGCTGTATGGGAGACACTATGAGAAGGACAGCGTCTAAAAAAATAAATTTTTATAGGACAATGATTGTAGTGTACTACAAATTAGATCATTTCACCCTAAAGAAATGCATTTGTTCACCTAAAAATGAAAGTGGACAATTCTGTCATCATTTTAATAAAATGTTTTAATCCTATATGATTTTCAGTGTTTTAAAAAAGAATTCATGCTGTTCTGAATGAAAACAAAGCTCCAAAACAACAATTAAAACCTTTCATGTGCTATATTTTGAGTTTTTTGTCTTACAATTGCTTTATGTGAGAAACACACCCAAATTTAAGGTATTAAACCTTCCTCTTCCTCTGAGTAAATGATGATACAGCTTTCATTTTGCACTAGAATTAACTCTTTAAAGCAAATGAGTTTAATTTGAATCCATTCGTTCACGTTCATTGTTTAATTTGTAAACGATTATATGTTTTCAATGAAAACTTAAATTACTCACTAAAAACAGCAAAAGAGACACTCGTTTATCGACTGGTGTTTACATACAAAAATAAATCTTGTCAGGCATTTATAGTATTTACAAAAAATATTTAAATATTAAAATAGATAATATAGAATGTTAGATGGGTAAAAAGATACCTGGAATGAAGAAACTAAATATATAATTATTTAAAATAGATAATACAGAATGTTGGGAATGTTGGGAATGTTGGTCAAGAATGGGGCCAAAAGATGTCTGAAATGGACAAAATGTTTTTATAAATATTAAAATGGATAATAGAGAACGTTAAATATTATAAAAAGGATCCCTAAAATGGGTAAAATAAATATACAAATATGTAAAATTTCAAATGTCATACAAAATGTTAAATGGGGTAAAAAGATACATTGTAACTATAAATGTATGCAAATATCAAATAAAAATATAAAGTATAAATATAGGTGCAAGCAGCAATTAAGGGGCTAAGCACTAGGCAAGCAAGTAATTGCAGCCATTTAAAGATGACTTTAGTCAAAATGGTTGAAAAATCATAGAAACAACCACTAGTTGAGAACAGTTTTGACTAATCAACTTGAATTCCATAATTTCTTGCTCAGATGGTCTGAGCCAATTTTGGTGAAAATCAGACAAACTGTCCAGGATGAGTTATAAAAGGTAGGTTTTTCGAACTATTCAAAATTGGGTATGGTTCAACAGTTTTGTTTTTTGGCCAAACCATTCAGAAGTTATAAGCAAAAATATCTATTTTTCTTATCTCCTGACCACTAGGTGGCGCTGCGTCAGCAGGTAACCTCAGGTCATGCTTGTCATGACACACACCAAGTTTGGTCTCAATACGCCAAACCGTTGCAGAGATATAGCCTCGTATCCATTTTTAAATGCTTTTCGTCAAATTCATTTGTGCGTTGTTCGAGAATGGTTTGACTAATCAACTTGAATTGCCAAACTTTTAGCCAGCATGGTCTGAAGATGATCTGAGCCAATATTGGTGAAAATCAGACAAACTGTCCAGGATGAGTTAAAAAAAAAAAAAAAAAAAAAAAGGTTTTTGTGTTTTTTGGCCAAACCATTCAGAAGTTCTAAGCAAAAATATTCATTGGTTCATATCTCCTGGCCACTAGGTGGCACTGTGCCGAAACACTGCAGGTAGCCTCAGGTCATGCTTGTTATAACACACACCAAGTTTGGTCTCAATATGCCAAACTGATGTAGAGATACAGCCTCACATTTATTTTTGCATAATTTGTCAAATTCGTGCGTTGTTCAACAACGGTTTGACTAATTAATTTGAATTTCATATTTTTTGCCAGCATGGTCTGTAGATGATCTGAGCCAATTTTGGTGACAATCAGACAAATCGTCTAGGACGAGTTCGAAAAAGTTGATTATTCGAACCATTAAAAATTGGGTAAGGCTCGACTCTGCATGCTCCTTCGAATCTAAAGAGATGGTTTTGTGTATTTTGGCCAAACCATTCAGAAGTTATAAGCAAAAATATTAAATTTTCATATCTCCTGACCACTAGGTGGCACACCACCAAAACACTGCAGGTAGCCTCAGGTCATATGTGTTATAACAAACACTAAGTTTGGTCTCAATACGCCAAACCATTGCGGAGATATAGCCTCACATACAATTTTACGTGCTTTTCGTCAAATTCGTTTGTGCTGCTCGAGGATGGTTTGACTAATCAACTTGACTTCCATAACAAAAAGTTCGAAAAAGTACTTTTTTTGAACTATTAAAAATAGCGAAAAAAACAAAACGATTTTACATTTTGGTGTTCATCCGACTCAGCATGAACATGAGTGAAACTTTGGACAAGTGGTGGCACTAGAGAGTTTGAGTTAGAGACTCCAAATTTGCTATGGTTAATGTTAAGACTCGTAAGCGGTTCTATGAAGAAGAAGCAGAAGAAGAAGAATAGGAACGCCAATGGACACAATAGGTGCACCTTTGGTTTTCTTATAGGCATATTAATTTATGTTTTACATATTCTTTAAACATAAATTAATATATAATTATTTTTAATATATATTATACATAATATACCCAAACTTGGCCCATCCTGCACTCCATATGAAGAGTTCAGATGCAAAACCAGCTAAAAGCCACCTTGATCAAAAATGAGATAATGATACTAAGTGAATGCACCTGACACATATTATACGTCCATCAAATACTTTCACTTCAAATTTGCTAAATTCCAGCCTCAGCCCAATCAGAAGTATCAGTACTTACATAGAAACCTATACAAAGTAGCCAGAAAGATATGCAAATTTTAAAGAAATACATCAGATGGATTTAGAGGTATTTGCATCTGAACTTTTCATATTTTCACGTCTGCCGATTTTCTGTAATAAATACAGACTCTATGGAATCTTATGGCAAAAATGATTTATTATCTAGAATTATTAATAATTATTAACAATGTACCAAAAGGTCAAGTCACACACCTGATCTTTTCATTGTCTTTGAACTCTTATAAAATAACCGCACACACACCATTCAAATTCACAATCTTTCTTACACACACACACACACACACACACACACACACACGTCAGGAAGAATGCTATAATTCCTCACAACAGCAGAGGAATAAATACTCCGTTTGAACCCTGTGAAAGGCTTTTTTTGCTCTTCATTTTTTCATAATAAATAATCCATGATGATGCAAACCTAAATTCAATCTTCATGCACAAACGGGGATAAAAGTAACGTCTGCGGCTCTTGGTCCCTGATGTCTTTAGTTTTACCTCCTCACGTTTCTCATACTGGGAATGCTGGGAATTACAGTCCCACAGCAACATGAGCCGTTCACTTCTCATAAAAGAAAACAAAATGGCTTTAAATAATGAATAGCAGTGATACTTGAGGGTTCAAACAGCTCGATACTGTATAGAATAAACAAACTAGACGGTAGCGTGGGCCATTTCTGTGGCACTTATTTTCCTGTTCTTCCGCTTTCTCCTGAGACTTCAGCAACAGCGGTCATAAAGGGACGGCCCTAATTAGCATATAGTCACCTTTCAGCCAATGAGGTGTTCGTTTAAGACACTGAGGGGCGTGTTGTCAGTACGTTTCTGAGTCTGAATCGTTGAGTTCGTCATCGGGGACGATGAGGCCGTCCTCACGGCCCAGGCTGTTGAATTTGCAGAAGGAGACGTGCTCGGAGCGCAGCACGGGTAAAGGGTCAAAGGTCACGGTCTTGGATGGGCTGGAGTAGTGGTTGATGGTGGTAAAGGTGAGGCTCGACATGGTGCCGGTGCTGCAGGGAGAGATGGGCATCATGGAGGCGAGAATCAGCGCCAAACAGTCGGCCACGTCTTTGTTCGGGGCGCAAGCCAAAGCTGGAGTGTAACCTGGCAAACACATTTTATTAAATTAAATGTTCAGACATGCAAAACTAAATCATGTTTATTCATGTTGTTTTATTTGTAAACCATTCAGTGGTTTTATTGCATTTACATATATTCATTTAGCAGACACTTTTATCCAAATTGACTTACAAATCAGTTGAGTCAATGCTTAAATGACTTACTAATAACATATTTATAGACTGGCAAGTACCTAAACAACAACAGTCAAATCTAGTCAAGCAGCATTTATTAAACACATTTGGTACTTTTAATACTAAAATATACAGTAGAGTGTTAAATGTTGTAACAGAAGTATTAAATAAAATAAAAAAATAAATAAAAATAAGAAACAGTAAGTGCATGGATTTAATAAACCAAAGCTGGAGTGTAACCTGGGTAACAAATTATTGCAAATAAAATTATTTTAATTATTAAATAAATAAATGTTTAGGCATGAGAAACAAAATTGGAAAAAAAAAGTCTCTTCTGCTCATTAAGGCTGCATTTATTTAATAAAAAAATATAATAAAACTGTAATATTGTGAAATATTATTACAATTCAAAATAACTTTTCTACAGTACTTGAATATATTTGAAATATATTTTAATATATTCTAAAATTTTATCCTGTGATGGCAAAGCTTTAATACAACTATTTTTTAATAATAATAATAATAATAATAATAATAATAATAATAATTATTATTATTATTATAGTGTGTGATGTTTCTTCAGTGAAGTGAGGTTTCAACTTAATTTCTGTTATTATTTATTTTATTTTTGCAACTAGCTATTTTATTTTAGTATAAAAGAGATGCTATTATATTTTCTAATGTATTTAAAAAAATCTTTTTAATTTAAATTTTTACATTTTTTTTTTAAGTTTTAGTAATTTTGTTGGGTTTTTCATTTGTATTAGTTTTTTTAATGTGTGTTTTTATTATTATTATTTTTAATATGTTTTTATTTCAATTTTGTTATTTTAGTAAAAAGTAAAATGAAATTGAAAAATAAGATTTTATATATATATATATATATATATATATATATATATTCGATTTTAGTTAACATTTATTTTAAGTAACAATTTTTTGTTTTGGTTAGCTATATCATAATAATTCCACTTTGAAGCAAAATTAGCTGTCTACACTAGCTGTTTACTAGCTGTTTTTAAATGCTTTAAACACTCACCATTTTCATCCACGGCAAGGACACTGGCTCCTTTACCCAGCAGCTCCTGTACGACCACCGTCAGTCCGTTACGAGCAGCGACATGCAGCGGCCTGAGACACGAGACAAAGAGAAACAGCTCTCCATAATCCTGGGATGATAAGGAGAACAATAAATGCAGAGATACAGAAACAGGACTTACGTTTGCAGCCCTGTGTTTGTGCAGTTGATGAGGTTTCTGTCCGACACCTTCTCAAGAATTAACAAGGCACTGGTTTCATGCCCCTACAACACAAACAATGACAATTAAACCAGATTTGCATTTCCAGATAGAAATACTAGCACATACAAGACTGTAAAAGAGATGCTGATATATTAGATACTACATGAATACACAAAAATAAAATGATCTCTAAAATTGAGGCTCTTTTATTTGTCAAGCAGCAGGAGGAATTCATTTTATGCTTAAGCAGCTCTGTTTACATGCTTGTTTCTGTGTTTCTGTAGTTCGTTTGGCTGCAGGGCTGCACTGCTGTACAGTAGATGTCAGACTGTCATGTTTGATGTAAATCAGTGTGTGTTTGGTACCTTACTGCAGGCCAGATGCAGGGCTGTGTTTCTGTGAGCGTCCTGTAATGTCAAATCAGCTTTAGCACTGCTCACCAGCACCTCTGACAAACACAATCACCACCTCACATTAATATCAGCACCAACACACCCAGCTGCTGTCAGACACATCAGACATGATTACAGCAGCTTCCCGAACAACAACACATCTGGTGTAATGGCACAGACGTCTGAAGGAAACTCTAGCACCACCTTAGGCCACAGCAACACAATAATATAAAAGGAGTAACTATATGTTGTTTTTGTAATTGAAATAAAGCTGAAATCAAATCAAATATAAATATAAATATATACTAAAACTGAAACATAAATGAAATAAAAATAAAGCACACAGAAATGACAAGCACATAAAATTACTAAATCAACATCTTAAAAAAAAATAGAAATATAAAAAACTAGTAAATATTACAAAAGCACATAAAATTACTAAAACTGAAATAAAAATACATTAAAATTAAATAGAAATATTAAAGAAAAAATAAAGACTAAAAGCACAAAATTACTCAAATTAAACCTGAAATAAAAATAAAGATAAACAGAAATATAAAAATCTAATGCAAATGACGAAAGCACAAAATTAGTATAATTGAAATAAATATAAAGCTAATTAGAAATATGAAAAACAAAACTAATAAAAATGTCAAAAGCACTAAATTACTAAATCTGAAATAAAAATAAAGCTAAATGGAAATGTAAAAAAATCTCATGCAAATGACAAAAGCACAAAATTAGTCAAACTGAAATGAAAATAAAGCTAATTAGAAATATGAAAAACAAAACTAATAAAAATGTCAAAAGCACAAAATTAAAAATAAAATAAAAATAAAGCTAAATGGAAATATAAAAAAAATGCAAAAGCACAAAATTAGTAAAACTGAAATAAAAACAAAGCCAATTAGAAATATGAAAAATAAAAATATAAAAAACATGACAAACGCACAGAATTATCAAAATGAAAACTGCAATAAAAATAAACAGAAACAAAAAAAAATAATAACAATGGCAAAAGCACATGCTATACTAAAACATTTTCGTATGTGTTTTCTTCTTTGTGTTTTTTTTTTTTGTATTTGTCATCCTTTCCTATCAAAATGCTTGCTATGGATGAGAAAACACAGAAAATCGAACCGGATTCGAATTTGTTTTATGACAGACGAAAGTTTTGGAGACAGTGTTTAAATGCGACTGACACAACGTGAGGTCATATTTATTTTCTAACGTGCAAAAAGTCTTAAAAATACTTTTTGTCAGTGTTAAGGAATGTTATTTATGAAGGTAACGTTTTATTGCATTGGTACTTATAATAAAAGTAACTAATTCTGTTACACTGTAACATTTCTACTGCATTTGACAGTTGATAGATATAACTTCATTTGTTACTTTTAAGCATTTGTTACTTTGTTACTTATGTTGGTCTGCTGTCTGATCACTTGTTAGTTTTTTGTGACTTCAGAAATCTGCTTCTGCTGTATTTTGAGAGAGCAGTGCGTGTCTCACCGACAGCATTCGTCTGTCCGTTCTCGGCGGCCATCATGAGTGGTGTTTTTCCCAGCATGTCGATGGAGTTGACCTGAGCGTTGTGACCCAGCAGCAGCTGCAGACACTCCACGTGATCGGTGTACGCTGCAGCGTGGAGCGCCGTCCTGCGGGACACACAAAACACATCAACACGACAATATACTGTAGTGCTGGTCTGAAACATCTGATGCATGAGGAAAACCTGTTCTTACCTGGACTGTGAGTCTGTGGCGTTTACAATCGCTGGACCTAAAGTTTCTATCAGCATCTCAGCAGCAGATTCATTATCATTAATACTGAAACACAGAGACGTGACAGATGTAAATAAAGACTACTGGAGTATGTTTTACAAGAAAATACTATTTCACTCTTTCTACATCAGAATTTCATATTTAATTCGGTGTTACATGCTGTTTCTATGTAATTTACTAGCATTTACTGTGTGAATACATTCAATTTTTATTTACTGTGTGATGGTTTATTATGAAGAGCAGGTGTTTCTTACACGGCGCAGTGCAGCGGACTGAAGGAGTTTCCCTCCGGCTTGTGAAACGCGTCATGCTCTAACAGCAGCTCAACACACACGTCATGACCTGAGATGGACAGATCAACACAGAAAATAAAAGAAAAATACATGAGAGCAGACACAAACTGTGTTAATGCTGAATTAATTACAGCTCTGCATCTGATTTGCAAGAAAGGCCTAATATTAATGAATTTGATGATGCTGAATTCAGAAATATCAATAAAACCTTTCCATTACATATAGTTTTTTTTCCACAAAGAAAGACTTAAGATGTTTTAATTAATAAAAAATAATAAAAAAAGACAAAAAAAAGATTACTACAAATGACAAAAAACAAACAAAATTGCTAACTAAAATAAAAATAAAAACAAATAAGAAAAATGTATTCAAAATATTAATAAAAAATATTTTTTTTAAGTATTTTATTTCTGTGAATATTTATTTTAAGTAATGAACATGTTTTTAAGGTTTTAGTTAACTATAATAACCTTGATATGTATCAGCTTTAATGTACTTGTGAAAAATAAAATCAAATGTCAAATGTCAAAGTTTTGGTTTTAATGACCAAAAAAATAATTAAAAATATGTTAACAGTATTATTATCATTTAAAATGATTTACTATTTTAGTAGTTTTTATTAATTTTCTGAATCAGCTTTATTTTTTTTGTTCTAGTTTTCATAGTTTTTTTTTTTTTTTTTTTAAGTTTTTTCAATTAATATTAATATAAATAATTAATATTAGTTAATTAGTTAATATTTTATATAATGTATATATTATACTTTTTATACATGTTTATTTAAAAACATGGGCTTAATTTTAGTTTGTTTTAATTTTAGTTAACTATAATAACCCTGTGCATCATTTAAGATTTTTAGCTTTTTCTCCACAAAATCTGCAATTTTCTGTGGCTGTTTGGATGCAGTAGTGCACGGAAAACATCAGGCTCACTTTTGCATTTTCTTCTGTCACTGCCCACAATTCAGATCTTAAAATCAGGGCTTGGCATAAAATAATGTCATACATGTTAAAAAAAAATTAAAAAAAAAAATAAATAAAAAATTAACAAATCGTTCCAATCTGGCTCAGATGAAACGGGAATCATGTGTTTGTGACAGTTTTTCTGTTGGTTAAGGAAAAAATGTAAGACTTCTTCACCTTACAAATAGCTGTTAAAAGCAAAAATGCTACAAAATGCATCATATTTTGTGAGAAAGTGAGCTAAACAGGCACTATTTTTGAAACCAGCAGAACAACGGTTTACAGTATCAAATCAGTTAGCTCAGATTATGGCAGTAAATTTAACATCACAAATGTACCATTATAACAGGCCCAGTGCAGCGGCGTATAACCACAGTTATCCTTGAGGACGAGGATGGTCTTCTGGGTCTTCAGAAGGGCCCTCAGAACCCCCACATGACCGCAGGCAGCCGCCATGTGCATAGGAGAGCGCCCTCTACTGTCCTGAACCAGCAAACTGGAGCCGTGCTGCAACAGCGCCTCCACACAAGCCTGGTGACCCATCACTGCCTGTGGCACACGCACAATGAGTGATTTACACACACTGACACAAAACAGCACTTAGTTTATAATGAACAACCTTAAACGAGTCAAAGGAATGTTTTAGGTTCGGTGCAAGTCTTTCGAGAGCATGTGTGACATACTCGAACGTATCGAATAATATGGTCATATTGATGACACTTAACTTCTATAAAAGCCATTCCTTTAAAGGAGAAGTCCACTTCCAAAACAAAGATTTACAGATAATGTACTCACCCCCTTGTCATCCAAGATGTTCATGTCTTTCTTTCTTCAGTCGTAAAGAAATTATGTTTTTTAAGGAAAACATTTCTGCATTTTTCTCCATATAATGGACTGATATGGTGCCCCAAGTTTGAATTTCCAAAATGTAGTTTAAATGCAGCTTCAAACGATCCCAAATGCGGTTGTAAATGATTCCCAGTCGAGGAAGAAGGGTCTTATCTAGCAAAACGATCAGTTATTAACATAAAAATAATACAATTTATATACTTTCTAATGTCAAACGCTAGTCTTGTCTTACTCTGCCTAAACTGTTTTTTTCCGGGTTCATGACAGTTAGAGTATGTCGAAAAACTCCCATCTCATGTTCTCCCTCAACTTCAAAATCGTCCTATATCGCTGTTTTACCTTTTTTGTTAAGGAAGTTTGATCTTCTTTGCATGTTCACTTTGTACCGAAAGACTGGGTCGGTACTTCTGCAGCGATGTAGGATGATTTTGAAATGATTTTGAAGTTAAGGGAGTTTTTCGACATACCCTAACTGTCTTGAACCACAACACACAAAGTTCAGGGAGAGAAAGGCAAGACAAGCGTTTGAGATTAAAAAATATTTCGCTTTCGCTAGATAAGACCCCTCTTCCTCGGCTGGGATTGTTTACAACCACATTTGGGATCATTTAAAGCCACATTTAAACTGCATTTTGGAAGTTCAAAATCGGGGCACAATATCAGTCCATTATATGGAGAAAAATCCTGAAATGTTTTCTTCAAAAAACAATTTCTTTACAACTGAAGAAAGACAGACACAAACATCTTAGATGACAAGGGGGTGAGTACATCATCTGTATATTTTTGTTCTGGAAGCAGACTTCTTTAAATTTGAAGTACAAAACAGCTTCATTTAGAAAAAGATAAATAGAAAACAAACAGAAACGGAAGATGAAGGCATGTCTGTGTGTGACTGACCCCGCGGTGGAGAGCCGTCCTGCCCCATTTATCTCTGGCCTCCACACTGGCTCCTTTACTCAACAGAAGATACACACAATCTGTGTGTCCACCCAGAACCGCCAACATCAGAGGAGTCCTAACAACACACACACGCACATGATCAGATCAACAATCCCACAATCATTCAACCATACAGCTGAGATACTGCAGTCCTGAAACTCACTGTCCCTTCCCGTCGCGTATGTTGATGGTCGTCTGCTGGTCGGCGTTGTGGATGAGCAGACGCAGACACTCAGAGTGACCGTTCATAGCTGCAGATGGACAGACAGACAAAAAAATACACAATAAAATCATCTCGTCTGACCTTACACATCTCGTATGTGACCCTGGACCACTAAACCAGTCATAAGGGTCAATTTTTCGAAATTGAGATTTATACATCATCTGAAAGCTGATAAATAAGCTTTCCATTGATGTATGATGTTACAACTAGATACAACTATTTAATAAATCTGCAATCTGAGGGTGCAAAAAAAATCTAAATATTGAGAAAATTGCCTGTAAAGTTGTCTAAATGAAGTTCTTAGCAATGCATATTACTAATCAAAAATTCAGTTTTGATATATTCATAGTAGGAAATGTACAAAATATCTTCGTGGCACATGACCTTTACGTAATATCCTAATGATTTTTGGCATAAAAGAACATTTTTTGACCCATACAGTGTATTGTTGGCTATTGCTACAAATATACCTGTGCTACTTAAGACTGGTTTTGTGGTCCAGGGTCACATATAACCATCTTCACATACCATGAAGTCTGACTATGCAAGATAAGCATTATAAAAATGATAATTTAGACAGAAGGACACCATTTGATTGACATGTAAAGTAGTTTTGCATTATATTTTATAATTAAATGTTAAATTGGATTTTCATTTTTGAAATAAATAAATACTTTTATTCAGTGAGAGCATATAAAATTGATCAAAAGTGACAGTAAAGACATTGTAACAATGTTACAAAAAATTCTATTTCAAATAAATGCTGTTCTTTTGAATTTTTTATTCAAAGGATCCTGAAAAATAAAATGTATCAGTTTTAACAAAAAATATGGATACATTTTCACATATATTCACATAGAAAACAGTTATTTTTAAATTGTAATAATATTTCACATTTTTAGTGTTTTTACTGCATTTTTACAAATAAATGCAGCCTTGGTGAGCAGAGCAGAAGAGAAGTTTTTCATAAACCTTAAAAAAAAAAAACTTACTGACCACAAACTTGACAGGGATACTGAACATAAAGGTGTGCTGAAGGAAATCTCATTTATTAGCTACCAAGTGCCTCAAATAAACCTAAACATCTATAAAAAATAAAATAAAGCAATTTCAAAAACTTACATCCATTAATTAGTAAAGACAGTCAATTGTGCATAGTATGCATCAGTGTTCAGGCTGTTGTCTAATGCCTGATGTCTTTAGTCTGTGTTTTTGTGTGTTGTTGACCTGTGAAGTGTATAGTGCTTCTTTTGTGTGTGTGTGTGTGTGTGTGTGTGTGTGTGTTCATATATATATATATATATATATACTACCGTTCAAAAGTTTGGGGTCAGTACATTTTTGTTGTTTCTTTTTTTTTAAGAAATTAATACTTTTATTCACCAAGGATGTATTAAGTTAATAATTAAAAGTTTATTAAAAGTTAATAATAAATAATTTACATTGTTATAAAATATTTATATTTTGAATAAACACTGTACTTTTTGAACTTGTTATTCATGAAAGAATCCTGAAAAAAAAAAAAAAAAAAAAAAAAAAAAAAAATCACAGGTTCCAAAAAATATTTGGCAGCACAACTGTTGATATTATCCAACATTGATCATTCTAATAATAAATCTGCATATTAGAATGATTTCTGAAGGATCATGTGACACTTAAGACTGGAGTAACAGCTGATAAAAATTCAGCTTTTCATCACAGGAATAAATTCTATTTTAAAGTATGTTAAAATAAAAAACATTATTTTATATTGTAAAAACATTTTGCAATATTACTGTTTTTTTTCTATATTTTTAATCAAATAAATGCAGCCTTGATGAGCATAAGAGACTTCTTTAAAGACTATTACAAGTCTTACTGACCCCAAACGTTTGAACGGTAGTGTATATATATATATATATATATATACATGTATGTATGAAGACATAAATGTGTAATGACATGGGTTCTACAATGTAAACATGTTTTTTGAGCACACTTTCTATATCCCCGTGAACCAAAAAATATAAAAAAAAAATAAAAAAAAACATAAAAAATGGTGTTTTATGAAATTCAAAATTTGCCAGTACTTTTGTGTGAGGAACCGGTTTAGGTGTAGAGTTGGGTTAGGGCAATAGAAAATACAGTTTGTGCAGCAGAAAAACCATTATGCCTATGGAGAGTCCCCATAAACCACATATGCAAGAGAGTGTGTGTGTGTGTGTGTGTGTGTGTGTGTGTGTCTGACCTGCGGAGTGTATGGCGCTCCTCTTGTGTGTGTAGTCCTTCAGCATCATGGACGCGCCCTGACTGATCAGAATATCCACACATTCCACGTGTCCCTTAAACGCCGCCAGACTCAGAGCCGTGTGACCCTGCGGCGTCCTCACGTCCAGATCCAGTAAAGACTGGACCAGAACCTCCAGAGCATGATGGTGACCGTGATACGCCTGGAAAAACAGACATACCAACTTCAGTTTTCAAATTTCAATACCGTACACAACATTAAAAAAAATATATTAACAAAAAAACTGATTCAAAATCTAAAAACTGACTGGATGAGCCACATTTTAAAGCACTGAAGCTGACTTTGACTTGTGTATTGAACCTAAACTGGACTTATAACTCGATTTATTTGGTTGAAGACTTGTTTTTTCTACTTCTTTTGTACTTTTTGTTAAATACTTCTATATATCTTTATTTTTAGTCTTTATTTGAGTTTTAGTAACATAATTCAATACAGCGTTAAATAATAAAAAAAAAACTGTATGTTGCATCAATGTTATCAACTTACAAAATGGTAACTGGATTAAATCTGAAAAATCTGTGTACAAAATACAAAAATGGATAAAGATTTAAAAACTTAAATGAAAATATAGAAATAATAAAAAATAATAAAATATAAATATAAAAAAAACAACATTTCCCTTACTATTATTTTATTTCAGCTTACTTCAGTTACCAAAAACAATTATTAATAGTTTAGTTAATGATAAAAACACTGATGCAAAGCAGTTTTGCATTGCTTATTGTTCTACTATATCTAATATTATATAATATATAATAAAATACAATAATATTACTATTCCATTATTATTGTGCAGAGTCAGATATCCAAAGTTTTAACTCACCGCTAGGTGTAAAGGGCTGATGGGAGGCTGGACGTCTGTGTCGTGTAGGATGCTCGATGCAGACGTGTCCATCAGCTAAAAAATACACACATACACTTTATGAATTCATAAACCCATTACGTATCAGAGGAATAAAGTGAAGAAAAACATTTTGTACATGAAATGACACTGCATATTAGGTTGAGAGAAATTGAATATTGATTTTATTGATCAAGTTTTAATTGTATCATGAAATGTTTAATTATCTTGGTTATGATTAACAAAACAATGGTTTACAAAAGTAAATACAGTTTGATGGATTATGAAAAAAATATTTTCTTCATGCACTTTATCAAGCATAATCAGACCAGAAACATTTCTAAGTACAGTCAATAAGGTTGATTTTGATCTCTATTGACTTTATATGTCCATTAGAGGGCAGCACTGGACTGACATTGTCCAAAGGTCTATTTAAACAGAAACAGTGAAACAGATTTTAACTCACCACATCTAATGGCGTTTCATTGGCAATCTGCAAAGCAAAATGCAAAAACTAAACACAGCTGCAGTAATGAGTGTTTTAAGCTCATGCCGTGTGTTAGTGACATACTAACCAGCTCCAGACACACTCGGTGGCCGTACGCTGAAGCGTAGTGAACGGCACTGTATCCATCTTTATCCCTGAGCGCTGGATTCGCATCATTCCTCAAAAGATACTCCAGACACCTGACAGAGACACCGATCACATCAATAAGTCAAACACAGCACAGAGCACATCAGACAGATGGGTTAAAACTACATTCAATTACATAAGATAAGAATTCATGGTAAAAACTACATTACCCAAGATGCTGTAGAGGTAATTCCACCAATCAGAAACATTGCAAGCAAATCATTTTAGTTTATTTCAGTTTCAGCTTAAATTTAAATTTAAAATTTTAGGTTGTTGCAGTAGCAGCAGCAACAAATGTTCTAAGTTAATTTCACTTAAAGAAACTGAGTTTTTATAGTTTAAGTTAACAATACCACTGATGCAATGCACAGTCTTAACAGAAATTGATTTTTAAAGACTCAAAGACTGTAATGCATGCACTGTGAGCTCTGAGGCTGTTAAATCGATGGTTTATGCATTTACTGAAGCAATCAGTTCACATTATTTCAAATAAAGTAGTATGCAGTATGTGCACAGTAAACACATTTCTATATACTTGAATTCCCTGCATAAACTACTACATTTGCTGATACAGTATGTGTACAACTAGCGCACTACCGAAGTACTGAATCCCATAATGCAGTGCACCCCACTTGACCTTGAATGTCCATTGTGCTGAATGGCAGTGTGTTTGCGTTCATCTGTGTGTCACTCACTTTCCGTCTGAGTCTGCGGCAGCAGTGTAATGCAGAGGACTGCAGCCCCTGATGTCCCGCTCGTTCACACTGGCCCCGGAGCCCACCAGGGCAAATATGCACTGATAGTTACAGTTAGCAGCAGCGTAATGCAGCGCCGTCCTGAGAGACACACAGCGGCAAAGAGAGAGAGAAAGATAAATCATCCATATTCCTGCTGCAGGATTCCTGTAATGCTGCTTTTATCACTGCAGCTCTATTAGTATCTGTGCTGGAAATCTATAGGAAAATACACATCCCAGACTGCTTTAATGACACCAGATGATGGTAAGTGCGGAGCCTGTCAACAATAAGTCATATTTAACTCAAAATGGGAGGAAAAAAAGCATTAATTTTACATGTGCACATTATATAGAAATCTATATATGACAAAATACTACATTAGATATGAATATAATATGTTGTATAAACTATACATTATACATAAATTTTATTAAAATACATATTAAAATATATGTTAAAATATTATATTATATTATATTAATTATAAAATTGTAGTCATTTTCTGAGTAATATAATAAGATGCCATTGTCATTACCATTATGTTAAAAGTGTTTACATTGAAATTTACATAAGGTTGGTGTAGTCTTAAATTTTTGCAGCATATGCATTTATTTTATGTTCTTTGGCTGCTTGTTTTGTCCTCACTTTTCATATTAAAGGCCTCTATTTAATGATTAAGATCAAAATTATATTTAAAAAATGTATTTAAATTTTGAATTTCAAAAAAGGATGCATTAATCAAGAATTACAGTAAAGACATTTACAGTGTTACAAAAGATTTATATTCCAAATAAATGCTGTTCTTCTGAACTTTCTATTCATCAAATAATCCTGAAAAATAAAATGTATAATAAAATGTAAAAAATTATTATTATTTATTTATTTATATATTCTTTTTTTTTTGTTGCAAAATTAACATTTTAGGTTAAAAACCCATATGCAGCATTTATTTTATGTTCTTTGGCTACTTGTTTTGTCCTCACTTTTCATATTAAATGCATCTATTTAATGACTTTTAAAAGTAAAAACATTACAAAACATGAGAATATTTATTCATTTTTATAACACAAAATCATTATGATAAAAATTATATTTAAAAAATGTATTTACATTTGGAATTTCAAAAAAGAATGTATTGATCAAAAATTACAGTAAACACATTTATAATGTTACAAAAGATTTATATTCCAAATAAATGCTGTCCTTTTGTACTTTCTATTCATCAAAGAATCCTGAAAAATAAAATGTATAATAAAATTTTTTGGAATATTAACATTTAGGTTAAGGGGGAAGTCAACTTCCAGAACAACAATTTACAAATAATTTACTCACCCCCTTGTCATCCAAGATGTTCATGTCTTTCTGTCTTCAGTTGTGAAGAAATTATGGTTTTTGAGGAAAATATTTCAGGATTTTTCTCCATATAATGGACTTCATTGGTGCCCCCATTTTGAACTTCCAAAATGTAGTTTAAATGCAGCTTCAAAGGCTCTAAATGATCCCAGCCGAGGAAGAAGGGTCTTCCATAATAAACCATAATTTCTTTATGACTGAAGACAGAAAGACATGAACATCTTGGATGACAAGGGGGTGAGTAAATTATTTGTAAATTGTAAATTTGTAAATATGCAGCATTTATTTTGTTCTTTGTCTGCATTTTTTCCTCACTTTTCATAATAAATGTGTCTATTTAATGACTTTTAAATGTAAAAACTGAAAATGATGATAATAAAAATAATAATAATAAAATAAAATAAAATAAAATAAAATGTATTTAAATTTTGAATTTCAAAAATTGAATTTCGTTAAATTAATTAAAGACATTAAAGTTACAAAAGATTTAAATTCCAAAAAAAATGCTGTTCTTTTGAACTTTCTATTCAAAGATTCCTGAAAAATAAAATGTATAATAAAATGTAAAATAATTATTTATTTATTTATTTATTTATTTATTTGGCAAAATTAACATTTTGGGTTAAAAACCCATATGCAGCATTTATTTATCGTTTTATCCTCACTTTTCATAATAAATGCATCTATTTAATGACTTTTAAATGTAACAATTGAAAAAATTCTGATAATAATAATAATAAGAAGAAGAAGAAGAAGAAGAAGAAGAAGTGTTTCTTGAGCAGCAAATCAGCATATTAGAATGATTTCTGAAGAATCATGTGACACTGAAGACTGAAGTAATGATGCTGAAAATTTAGCTTTGACCGCAGGAATAAATTATATTTTACAATATATTCACATAGAAAACACTCATTTTAAATTGTAATAATATTTCACATTTTTAGTGTTTTCACTGTATTTTTGATTAAATAAATGCAACCTTGGTGAGGAAGAGAGACTTATTTCAAACATTAATACACTTTTCGAACACTTTTGATTTTTGGGTTTATTTAGGTTTGTAACTCACCTCCCAAATCTGTCTTTCCTATTAAAGTCTGCACCTGTGTTGAGCAACAGATTTAAACACTCCAGATTCCTGGAGAAAAGAACAAGAGACACATGATCAGGACAATAGAACATCCTGGCGCTTTTGAGCCAATCAGATAGCAGCAGCGCTGTGACTCACCCTCCTGCAGCAGCCGCATGCAAACAAGTCCTGCCAAAGTCATCTGGCGTGTCGACGTCAAAACCTGAACCAACAGATATCCATTATCAAGAAAAAAAAAAAAAGTTAAAAGCCCAAGGCATTTCACTGAGACAGGGAAAGTAAGTGACATGCACAGCATAAATTTTAACTGCTGTTATAAACACCATAAATCTTCACAATAAATGGGACACACCTGAGGAGAGCAGTTTCCGGCAGCAGTCTGAAAATCCGCTCAGAGCTGCCAGATGCAGCGGGAACATTCCATGGATACCCCGCCTACAGAGGTGGAGTCAAAGTCACATGATCAGCATGAGCTCATGAATTATGCGTAACATTAAACAAACGTCCTATCACTCACTTTGCCGTGTCCGCACCGTTGGTTATGAGAGTGTTGATGAGCAGCTCGTGACCGTAACGAGCCGCTATATGAAGCGGAGAGTTTCCGTTCTCATCCTCGCTGTCGATCTCTGCGCCTATAAACGAGGAAAGAGAGGATGAGGAGAAACAGAAGAGGAAGACAAACAAGAAACGGGGAGAATAACACACACTTACCATTCTGAATGATGGCCTGTGATCTGGAGTATCGCCCGTGAATGGCTGCCATGTGGAGAGGAGTTTTACCATCTTTACTCTGGAGAAGAGATGAAAAAAAATGTAATATATTGCAGCGATCATTACTCCAGTCTTCATGTCACATGAACCTTGAGAAATCATTCTAATATGATGATTTGCTGCTCAACAAATATTTCTGATTATTAAGACGATACAGTTTAAAGACATTCATTGACATATTCATGGCACATTCATTTCTTGCAGGGTTCACTGACCTTGCTGTTGACGTTGGCTCCGTTGGCGATGAGCAGCTCGAGACAGAGCGCCCCCTGGCGGGACGCGGCGGTGAAGTGCAGCGGAGAGAAGCCCTTCTCATTCACCTGATTGACATCAGCGCCTGCTTCGATCAGCTCATTCACCACCACGTCCTGCCCGTTAAAACACGCCAGGTGCAGAGCAGTGTTTCCATATGCGTTCGGCTCGTTAATCTGAGGACAGAGACAGATCATGTGGTTAATGGTGCTTTTTTATTCAACTGACTGTGTAAATTAGGTTTTTAGTAATTATGATGTCATGTCAAATTCAAGGAAGGTCACAGTGTAAACCACATAAATACAGCCATGATTAAACAGCTCTCCAATGGCAGTAACACAATACAGTAATATTTAAAATAGGCTGATGAAAGATTCATGTGACACTGAAAACTGGAGTAATGATGCTGAAAACTCAGCTTTGATCCTAGAAATTAATTACATTTTACAATATATTCACATAGAAAACAGTTATTTTAATTTGTTATAATATTTCACAATATTAATCTTTTTACTGTTTATTTTTGATCAAATAAATGCCTGTGTCGATTTTGTAAATACAACAATACAGTATAATATATTTAGTATAATTTACTGTATTATATTATATTATATTATATTATATGTGACCCTGGACCACAAAACCAGTCATAAGGGTCGATTTTTTTGAAACTGAGATTTAAACATCTGCTGAATAAATAAGCTCCTTTGATGTATGGTTTGTTAGGATAGGACAATATTTGGCCGTGATACAACTATTTGAAAATCTGGAATCTGAGGGTGCAAAAAATAATAAATAAATAAATAAAATAAAATAAAAATATTGAGAAAAATCATCTTTAAAGTTGTTCAAATTAAGTTCTTAGCAAAGCATGTTACTAATCAAAAATTAAGTTTTGATATATTTATGGTAGTAAATTTACAAAATATCTTCATGTAACATGATCTTTACTTAATATCCTAATGATTTTTGGCATAAAAGAAAAATCTATAATTTTGTGCTGTGCTACTTAAGACTGGTTTTGTGGTCCAAGGTCACAAACGTAGATTAATTATTGATTATGTAAATACAACAATACAGTATAATATATTTAATATAGTCCACTGTATTATATCATCTTATATTATAATATAAATGGCATCTTTCTGTTGGATGACTAAAATATTAATGATACATATATCCTGTTACAAAAAGAACATGACTTAAATTCTTTTATAATTTAAGAAAAACAGTATATAACAGGGGTGCGCAACCCTGTTCCCAGAAATCTACCTCCCTGCAGAGTTTTGTTCCAACCCTAATCAAACACACTTGTCTGTAATTGTCAAGTGCTCCTTCAGATCCTAATTAGTTGGTTCAGGTGTGTTTGATCAGGATTGGACCTGAACTCTGCAGGAAGGAACAGGGTTGAGCACGCCTGGTGTATAACAATAAAAATTCTTTGATATTTTAATTTTAATTTTTGTAGATTTGGCTATACATTGCAGACCAAATTATATAATTTAAAAAGCATTAATTGACAGTAATTTTGAAAACTACAGAGTCAAGGTTTTTCTTAAAGGAGACCTATTATGCCCCGATTTACAATATAATATAAGTCTCAGGTATCCCCAGAACGTGTCTGTGAAGTTCACACAGATCATTTATTATATCATTTTGAAAATGCCTATTTTGAGTGAAAGCAGAAGAAGAAACATGCCTTTTTCCATAATAGGGCTTTACAGCTCGTCACTCAGACACTCTGCTAAACATGTTTGGTTTTGATTATCATGTTTAACGCACTGAAATCATGCTTTTTAAACCATATTAGTTTAAACTTCTGATATAGGGTTTCCTGTGCGCATACATGCGAAGCACGCACACAGAAAGCAGCTGTCACATAGCATGTAAAAACTAAACTAAGTTCTCTTTCATGTCTTATTGCGCTTAAACTGTCAAATACACACAAGTTTGTGTTAAAAACACACAAGTTACAAAAACAGACAGTTATGTCTTTGAATGTACACAGCTGGGAAAGAAATCATGTTTATATTAGATCTGTGTGGCAGCAGCATAATATACAGTAAATAAATCAATAAATCGACTGCTCTCTTGTGTCCTTAAAGGCTGCAACTCTAAATAGTCTTCTGTGCTCATCTGTGCAGCCAAAGACAGAACAGTTAGCATGCTTTGCTCAAACTTTTGTCATGGAGTTAGAACTGCTACACCGTTGTCGCTAGCTTAAACAGAATGACGGTGCCATGGATGGAAACGTGCAGATTAAGTGCCGGTAATATTGTAATGAGATCAGTTTTTTCACAAGCTTGCAGAGAAAGGTTTACTAAAAAAAAAATGTACTGGATTGTTCTTTTTCACATTGCCTGGGTTGGTAGATGCACTGAGGACCCATTTATAGCACTTAAGCATGGAAAAAGTCAGATTTTCATGATTTTTTTTAAAGGAAAAAAAAGACCATGAGCATTAGCAGCATGTGTTCTCTATATAAAACAATTATGATTCATGTGGCGACTGAGGGGCGGAGCATTATGCACAATGTGGGTGGGGCTTACTTACATCAACGCCCAGATTGAGCAGGTATTTGACGACGTTGATCATTCCACTAGACGCAGCGGCGTGAAGAGGACTGTAGGATTTCTTATCCTTACAGCAAACCTCAGCGCCATGAGACACCAGCAGCTTCATCACCTCCAAATGACCTGAGACAGAGACAGTGAATGAGTTTTAAGGTAGTCTGCTCTACACTGTTCTGAGGCTGATGAAGACGTTTTCTGTTTGTCGTGATGGTCATGTTGACGTCTTACCCATGTATGCGGCCCAGTGAACAGCTCGTCTGTCCTTCTTATCAAAAGCGTTGATGTTTGCACCTCTGGACACCAGCAACTGAACCATCTGCAGTCACAGAGAATACAAAAAGATTACACCATGAATACTAAACTAGATATTTTATTTATTTAGATCTAGCCTAGAGGACCTTAGCATACTTTCAACAGGACTGCAAGAAAGCCTAAAATGATTTAAAATACACAACAAGGCTTATCTAGCATGCTGTATTTTACGTCAGTCTTTGTTATTTGTTGTTATTTGACTTTGCTTGGAGAGCTGGTCATTTTTTATCTTGTGTGCTAGAAAAATACCTCACCGATCAATAATATATCAGCTTTTGGGTCATGTATCTGCCAGCGGCATTCTAGACAGACCTCAATCTGTTGGATTTGTTGATAACCAAGCAGAAAGAAGATTTGAAGGACACAGCAAACAAGCAGTGCAAACAGAAGTGATATAGCAAACAAAGGTTGCTTTATGGATGTCTAAACTAGTTGTGGATTACATGACTTTTAGGATGGTTAACCATTTAAAAGTTTGGGGTTGGTAAGATTTTATAATGTTTTTGAGAGAAGTCTCTTCTGCTTACCAAGCCTCCACTTACTTGATAAAAAATACAGTAAAAATAGTAATATTGTGATATATTATTACTATTTCAAATAACTGTTTTCTATGTGAATATGTGTTAAAATGTAATTTATTGCTGTGATCAAACCTGAATTTTCAGCATCATTACTCCATTCATCAGTGTCACATGATCCATCAGGATCCATCAAGAAACATTTCTGATGATTATAAATCATATTATAAATTTTAGTGTACGTGACACATTTTTTATTTTTCAGGATTCTTGGATAAATAGAAATTTTAAAAGAACAGCTTTTAGTTGAAAAAGAAATCTTTTGTAACCTTACAAACAGGGTTCGTACAGATACTGTACAATGAAATTCCAGGACTTTCAAGGACTTTTCAAGCACTACTTTTTTTTTTATTTTCAAGGACTTTAATCAGAGATCTCACTTATTCGACAATGTCTTCTATTTCTCAAAAAAGAGAGATAGATAAATAAAAATATACTTATATAAAAAATGGCTAAAATAAAATGAAGCACATGCAAAGTATTACTACTGAAGTATTACAAATAATGCTATATTTTATATGTGTATATATTTTCTACTGTAAAAAAAAAAAAAAGATTAGTGAAATCGCTCCGAAATCCTGTTCTGATCTGAATCAAATGATTTGCAATACGAAGTTCCAATCTAAATCAATTGAGTCGCAATCCACCCTTTGAATAACCATTTCGGATCAGGACTCAAATCGCATTATCGTGAATCATTTGATTTGAATCATTCAGTTCACCAAAAGATTCACGAACATGTTCTGATTTTAATCAAATGATTTGCGATACACGCTCGGAGTCCCGATCAAAATCAAATGATTCGCGATACGTGATCCGATTGGAGCGCTTTAAAAGAATGAATCATTTTGCGAAGCAACGGTTCAACTGATTCGAAGCTTCAGAAAGCTTTGTTTCATCACTACATGCTTTTTTAAAATCGTTACAGACGATGTCGAAATTCGACAATGAATAGTGATCTTACTGGTGATCCGCTTGAAATTAAGGATCAAGTCATGAGTTTGAATCAATCAGAGCGGTTCCAGCGTAAATGACTCAACTGATTTGGGTTGTCTGTTCCTCTTTTCGCGTCTTCAGCCATGTTTACACGACACTGTCAGTACAACTACTGGCTTCGCTCAAATGTCTTCTGACATTAACTGAAATAAGCGAAAAAGGTACAATTTTTTTTTAATTGTGTGAATTTTGTGAGAAAGTACCCTTCAGGAATACTCTTCAGGAATATTGCTATTTTCAAGGGTTTTCCAGGCCTTAAATTTCAATTCACCTACTTCAAGCACTGTACAAACCCTGTATAAATGTCTTTACTGTCACTTCTGATCAATTTAATGCATCTTTGCTGAATAAAAGGATTAATTTCTTTAAAAAAGAAAAAAAAATAATAATAATCATTCAGACCCAAAATGTTTGAACAGCAGTGAATTTTGTACAGTTATTAGAAAATGCAACTAGTGGTTTTGGACTGTTTCACACTATGACTATTAAAATTTTTATCAGATAGCTTTCTTTATTTTGCATTTAAGCACAACCAGATTTTCTCATTTCGCTCTACACTGTGTGCATAATTATTAGGCATGTTGATAATCTGGTCATATTTTTTTTTTACCAAGCACATTTTACCAATTTCAAACCACAACAATCTTAATAACTACTATTAATTTTGTATTTAATCATTTGTAAGTGATATATAACTGTCCGTGAAGGCTGGAAGTGAAAAACTCCTTATATTCAGGTGTGCATAATTATTAGGCATGTTTTCTTTTACAGATAAAATGAGCCAAAAAAGATATTTAACCCAGACTGAAAAGTCCAAATTATTAAATGCCCATGAGAAGAATGCAATACTAATGCATTACAAGAATTTGCAAAGTTAAGGCTTGACCATTGGACAGCGAAATGCTTGTTGAGTCTCAGAGACTTTGCTTGGTAAAAAATCCTAAAAAATGCTCCTGACTTAATAAGAATAACAAGCTGACGTGTTGCGAAATACATGAAGAGAGTTTTTTTATAGGCTTTATAGACAGATAAGTTAAGAGTGACTCTTGAAGGACAAGCATCACATCCTCTTGTACCTCTGATTCAAGAATTTATCTTCCAAAATCTGGCAGTAAGTTTTGGGAGTTCATTTTAGTCCATCTCTGCAAGTCAGACTTTTCAGGATAGGAGACTAAACATGAACTCCCAAAACTTACTGCCAGATTTTGGAAGATAAATTCTTGAATCAGAGGTAAAAGAGGATGTGATGCTTGTCCTTCAAGAGTCACTCTCAACTTTTCTGTCTATAAAGCCTACAAAAAAAAAAAAAAAAAAAAAAAAACTGTCTTCATGTATTTCACAACACGGCAGCCTGTTATTCTTAGAACCTGACACATTGAACTTCTGAAGACTCCAGGTAGGTTGCAGTTCTGGAAAATGGTGGTGCTGGAGACTAAATGGTTCCTGATGGTGTCACACCTAATTCTTCACCTTAATTCCTAATTCTTTTGCAGTTAACATGCATCTTTTCTTCTCCACCTGTTTTTTCTGACCATGCAGACTCAACAAGCATTTCGCTGTCCAATGGTCAAGCCTTAACTTTGCAAATTCTTGTAATGCATTAGTATTGCATTCTTCTCATGGGCATTTAATAATTTGGACTTTTCAGTCTGGGTTAAATATCTTTTTTGGCTCATTTTATCTGTAAAAGAAACCATGCCTAATAATTATGCACACCTGAATATAAGGAGTTTTTCACTTCCAGCCTTCAATATAAGTAGTCAACATTTTGGGTCAAAACCTTCCAAATTTGTCCTAAAACAAAAAGAATACCTGTTCTTGTCTTAGGACAATTTTGTTTAATTTTTTTTGATCCACTTCAAATGTTGACTACTGTATATCTTACAGATGATTAAATACAAAATTAATAGTAGTTATTAAGATTGTTGTGGTTTGGAATTGGTAAAATGTGCTTGGTAAAAAAATATGACCAGATTATCAACATGCCTAATAATTATGCACACAGTGTAGATGTGAACAGACCTTTTTCTGCCATTTGTTTTGCTTTTTGTTTCATTTTTGATGTTTACAGGTCTCATAAACTCTGCTATGACACACTGGATATTGTGGAAACGTGTCACATCCAGGAGAGGCACGTACTGTGCATCTGTTCATCTGCAGACAGAGTGAAAAACTGAGCATCTGACCTCCAGGTGTCCGCTGAAGGCCGCGTGGTGTAGAGCCGTACGTCCGGCGCGGTCTGACACGTTGACGTTGCTTAACAACGGGACCAACGCCTCGGCGCAGCGCACGGCTTTATGTGACGCAGCCACGTGCAGCGGCGTCTGCCAGTTCTTATCCCGTGTGTTCACATCCGCCGAGTGTTTCAACAGCACCTGCACAGCTTCCTGAACACACAATCACATTAATGACCTTGAAAGCCATTTCATTTGCTTATATTTGTTGTTCCAGCGCTGGAGGACGTGTCGTACCTCACTACAGGAAGCTACGGCACGATGAAGAGGAGTGAGCCATTTATTATCTTTGGCATTCACTCTCGCCCCTGAGAGAGACAGAAAGAGAAAGGACATGCATCAATGAATTACACTTATAATGTTACAGCTAAAGCAGGATACGTGGAGCTTCCCACAAGCCTGTTCAAAATAAACTCCCAAAATGCTCTGTGATCACATCTGATGCCTAAAATACAGCAGCACCTGTTACTTTTACTCTGTCATTCATCACATCAACGCCTCTTTTACACACGTACATGCAGCCATTTCAGGAAGTCACGTGATGTGTGTTTTGACAGTGTGTCATTGGTGTAGCGTTCAACAGTTTTCAATGATCATTTGCAATATAATTTATATATGTTACATATTTTATATACACAATGTCAGTGTTGTTATTAGTGGTTGCTAATGTGTTGCTAGGTGGTTTCTGTTGTATTTAAATGACTGAAATATTTTGTTTAGATGAAAACAATAAATATATATTATATACATTATTGTTCAAAAGTTTGGAGTCATTTAGATTAATATTTTTATTCAGCAAGGATGCATCAAATTGAGCAAAAGTGACAGAAAAGACATTTATAATGTCACAAAAGATTTCTATGCTTTTCTTTTGAACTTTTGTTCATTAAAGAATCCTGAAAACCACATTTTGCACAAAAATATGGAGCAGCACAACTGTTTTAAATATTGCTAATAATCAGAAATGTTTCTGGAGCAATGAATCAGAATATTAGAATGATTTCTGAAGGATCATGTGACACAAGACTGGAGTAATGATGCTGACAATTCAGCTTTGCATCACAGAAATAAACTATTTTTAACATATATTCACATAGAAAGCACAAATTCTGAATTGTAATAATATTTTACAATTTTTAGTGTTTTTTACTGTATTTTTGATCAAATAAATGCAGCCTTGACAAGCAGAAAACATTAAATAGAAAAAAAAATATACTAATGAAAAATTGTATTTAATTTTGTATGTGTATAGTTTTTTTCTTTGTTTTATTTTTATAACTGTGCTGCCTTAATGGTTTGACATTTTCGTTCTACTAAAAAAATAAAGCAAAATTAGTAAATGAATAAAAACAACAAAAAAAACAAAACAAAAACAAAACAAAACAAAAAAATCGACAAAAGACTCGTTAAATCGCTCCAAAATCTTTATCTGAAACATATGATTCGTGAACCGTGCAACGAAGTTCCGAACTAAAGCAAAAGATCTAAATCACATGATTCGCAATTCACACTCCGAAGAACCATATAATTTCAGATCAGGACTCGGAGCGCGGATCGCGAATCATTTGATTTGAATCATTCAATTTGCTGCGACACGCGCTCCAAAGTCTAAAAGATCTCAAAGATCTAAATCAAATGATTTGCGATATGCAATTTGAAGTCCCGATCTAAATCAAATGATTCGCGAACCTGCACTGAAGTTCCGATCTAAATAAAATGATTCGCGATCCACGATCTAAAGAACCGATGCAGCGTCCCAATGTGCCTACTTATACTACGCCCTTAAAGTAAATGAAATATAACACAGATAACATGAAATAAATATTTTTTTACCAGGTTAAATGCTGATTATTGGTAACTCAAACCTCTTTTTCTAAACATCTCTACCTAACAACCGGTCGCGCACATCCGCCATGTTTGTAGTTTTTTTAATACGTTTTACTCGTGTTTGTAGTCCTGGACCGAAATCTTTGGGACGCAGGGCGAATCATTTTAGATCAGAATTCGGAGCGCGGATCACGGATCATTTGCTTTAGATCGGGACTGCGAATCGGCGAATCATTTGATTTGAATCATTCAATTTGCGAAATGATACACGAACCCGCTGCGATTCGTGATACGTGCTCCGAAGTTGAGATGTAAATCAAATTATTTAAGATCTGCAATTTGAAGTCCCGATCTGAAACAAATGATTCGCGAACCAACACTGAAGTCGCGAATCGCAGCGAGTTCGTGAATCATTTCGCGAATTGAATGATTCAAATAAAATGATTCGCGATACGCGATTTGAAGTCCCGATCTAAATCAAATGATTCGCGATACAAGATCCGATTGGAGCGCTTCGAAAGAGTGAATAATTTTGCGACGCAATGGTTAACTGATTAAATGGCTCTTTTAGTTTAATCCGGTGTTTGCTAGTGAATCGCCTGAAATGAATGATCGAGTCAGAATCTCACGAGTCTCGAGTTTGAATCAATCGGAGCAGTTCCGGCATAAATGACTCAATTGATTCACTTTTCCTCTTTTCTTGTCTTCAGCCATGTTTACACGACGCTGTCAGTACTAGTACTAGCTTGACTCGAATGTTTGTGACATTAACTGAAATAAAAAAGGAATTATATATTTTTTTTAATTGCGTGAATTTTGCGTAAAAAGAAATGTGCTTATTGACAAAATTAAACACTTCTCAGATACATTGTCTTTCAATAATTCAAGCACTTTTAAAGTACCTCAAAAAGTAAAACTCAAGTATTTCAAGCACTTTAAGCACCTTGTACGAACCCTGTGGTACTGCAGATTTATCCACCAATCCAGATTATACAATAATATTGATCTTTTAATATATCTGACAGATATTTCAGTCACTGTACTAGACGTTTAGGATCTCATAGCTCATTCTGAGGGTTTCGGGTTTAAATGACCCTTCATACCTGACAAGATAAGCAGCTCTATGATCTCAGCGTCGCCCAGGTAAGCAGCAGCATGGAGCGGCGTTCTCTTCTCACTGTCCTGTGGATTCACAAACACAACAGTTCATTAAAAATCATGTTTAAAACTAGTTATTTTCACTATTTCAGCAAATACAATAGCTTTCAAACGTTTAGGGTTGGTAAGATGGTTTAATGTTTTTGAATAAAGTCTCTTTTGCTCACCAAGGACGCATTTAATTGATTAAAAACACAGTAAAATTTTAAAATATTTTAGAATTCAAAATAACCATTTCCTAGTTGAATATATTTTTAATATTAATTTAGTCCTGTGATCAAAGCTGTATTTTCAGCATCATTACTCCAGTCACATGATCCCTCAGAAATTATTCCAGTATGATATGCTGCTCAACAAACTTATTAGCAATGCTGAAAACAGTTGTGCTACCAAATATTTTTGTAAAAACTATTTTGTCAGGATTCTTTAATGAATAGAAAATTCAAAAGAATAGCATTGTAATCTTCTGTAACCAGTGTTGGGAAGGTTACTTTGGAAATGTAATAGGTTGCAGATTACAAGTTACTTGATTTAAAATGTAATAAGTAGTGTAACTTTTCAATTACTTTATTAAAGTAATGTAACTTATTACTTTTAATTACTTTTTGATTACTTTTTTCTAATATTTTCAACTGTTAATCATTTTAAAACATTTAAACCAGGCAGAGTTAACCTTACAGTAGCACTCAACACTGATTACTGTCAGACTTTCAAAATCCTTTATCACTTGAATTAAAATTATAATAAGTAAGCGATAATATACATCTTTATTTTGCGATAACAACTGGCTGAATGTACATTATCTCACTTATTACACAGCTGCTTGATAGATTATTTAGATGTTTCGTGTTAAAATTATTAGACACAAAACACTGATCTGAGATTAAATATTTGAATGCAAAGCTTCCATAAAGAAATCAGTTGCTAGCAAACGGCAAGTTCAAACTAGACATTTTAAGGATACAGTGCAGTCATACCAGTTTTCTTATACAACATTTCACCACATAAATAATTAAGTAGTAGTACTAGTTTGTTAGTTCTTATAATCTATTACAATGCACAAAAAAAAAAAAAAAAAACGGCAGCAGCTGCGTTTGTATGAAATAATAGAGCAAGTCCACCAAGAAAAATTATCAAGCATATAGCACTGACCTAAGTTGCCCCGAAAATAGTCTGAGCTGTGTAATAATTTAATTTAAAGCACAGCCACCACAAATTCAGACTTTTTTTTTTTTTTTTTAACTTATATTTTTGGGCTTTTTATGCCTTTTATTGTGATAGGACAGTAGAGAGATGACAGGAAAGAGCTGGGAGCAGAGAGGGGAGCGGGACTGGCAAAGGACCTCGAGACGGGAATTAAACTCGGGTCACCGTGAGCGCAGTTGCGCTATATGTCATAACAAGATCATAACAAATAACATCATAACAAGAAATAGTTTAAAAAATAAAGTTTATACATAAACCCAAATAGGAAATAAATCAGATATCGAATAAGCATGTGTCCTATTCTGTGTCCTAAACTCCTGAAACATTGGTGACTCATTTTAGAGCAGTCAATGCAATTTAAAAGAAGTCAATGAAATCTGTAAGTGTGGGTGGGTGTGTGGAAAAATTCAGATGTAATCCCCTTTGTAATCACTGGCATTTTTCAAAAGTAACTGTAATGTAATTACATTTTTTTTTTCTTAGTAACTGTAACTAATTACAATTATATTTATTTTGTAATTAAATTACGTACTGTCACTTTTGATAAATTTAATGCATCCTTGCTGAAAAATATTATTTTTAATATTATTATTATTATACTTTTTTTTTCTTTAATCTATTGCTGACCGTTGCAAGAGAAACACATCAACCAATCAAATACTCTACTGCATCCAAACTCATTTCTGCTCAAAACAGATTCATCTGTTGTTTATGCAAGATATGTTTATGCAATTCACCTCTAATTTGCATGAGTTTTACTCCATTTGGAAGCGTTTGATGCATGTGCGGTTTCAGCGGGGTGTGTGTTATATGATACACACACTGGATTCTTGCGCATGGCACACAGTGATGCATTTGTATGCGTGTGTGTGTGAGAGAGAGAGAGAGATCAATGTGGCCACAAATCCCCAGAGACGGCATGCAGAAACACGAGACACACACACTTCTCCATTTCAGGTCCCTCAGATGTTTTGCGACCATCTATACAGCAGCATTAACCGTTCCTCTGGAGGCTTAAGGAAAGCGAATGGCTCGTTCGACATTTTAGTCAATAAAGGCAATTACTAAAGAGCGGCTATCATTCATTCTTCAGTGTCATGCCACCCTGCAGGCTTCTGTTTTCCATCTGGTATGGAATGAGAATGGGAAACAGGAGGCCAAGCCACGGCGAATCACGTGACCCGACAGGCTATCAGCGATTGGCTGGCAGCGCAATGGGCGTCTCTCCAGGCATTGGCAATGAAAACGGACTCCTCATTAAACAGCGAGCGGTAAAATAAACCATCTTCAGTCCAAATGCAGGCTCATGAGAGCCTATTAACCTCTCAGATGAAGAGCCATTAAGAAACGAAGACAAATAATCTACAAAAACGGCCACTGTGTGCATTTCAGAAAGATCATCCATCAATAGGAGATCAATAAACTGGTCTCAAAACCAAGCCAGATGCAACAAAAACTAAAAAATTACCACTTTAAGAGAATTTCAAGGGATAGTTTGTGTTTTTGCAAGTAATAGACGTTCACCTGCACATTGACGTCTTCTTTCTTGAATATGAGAGAGCGAACTTCATCTGCGTCCCCATTAAATATGGCTTTAATCAGAGAGGGCTATGGAGAAATGAAAGAGAAACTGTTAAAAACAATACTGAAAATAGAGACAAACCAACATTGTCTGATATCAATCTAAACTCAAATTATGACAAGCTTGTCTCGAATAACAGGCGTCTGTGTTAAATGTTGTGTGAAGATGAAAAGAAATAAAATGAATGAAACACTGTGTTTAATCTATGCAGAAAGGACATTCTGAGAATCAAACGTCAAGCGGTTTATTATAGAGAGAAGAACACAAGAAACCATTGATTCATCAACACGCCAAAGAGAAAAATTCATTGAACTGCAGCATGAAATAAATGTGTTTAATAGCGTATGAAATCAGTTCTAACAACATTCGTGAAAATATGAAGAGATGAAACTTTCAGGAAATGAACAGAGAGTTGAACTGTCCATCTGTGCTTAGTTGCTTTAAACAAAATAGGGACTGATTCAAATCAGCAGTTAATATTGAGCAAATGAATATTTCTAACCAGGTCAGAGGAATATATTGAGGATGCAATTATACATTAATAATTATGTTTACGTTGTCACTGATAATGAGAAAAATGAGTGATGAAGTTATGCATGCAAAGTATGTACAATTCTAGAGCGTAAATAGCAATTAACTAATGTAGGGGTGGGCGATATACCGGTAGACACGATTAACCGGTAGAAATTTGTCAACCGATAGAGATTTTGGTCTATCATCTTAATCGCGATTGAGATCACGTGACGTTGCACGTTACGTAACCACGCAATACACATTGGGTGTGTTCGACTTAACGCAGCGCTGCGCAGTTCGATCAAATTCTGACTTGAAGCAGTGCATGCCGGTTAGTAATTTTGTCCGACTTGAGGCGGCGCCGACGCCTCGTGACTGTCACGTGTGCCATCAAAGTACCGCGATAGCGATTTAAGAGCAGCCGACTGACTCAGCCGGTGCAGTTTCTTCAAATATTTTCGCCAAGTGGAGTTGCCAAGTTTAAACATGTTTTGCCGTAGCGAAGTGGAAAATGAGCTTCGTCAGGGACCGAAATTAACTTTTTTACTTGGTAGCACTGGTGCTCCCAACTTCAAATAACGTTAGTTAGAAGCACCAAATGAATATTAAGGTTGGATTAAATACAACTACACAACCTATAGCCTACAGCCTAGATATGTTATGTAGTCTAATTTACGCACATTGAGGAGTCGCTCTCTAAACGTGTGGTATTAAAATTGCTTTTGAATGCGCGCGCGCGTTTTACTTTCGGTTTCGTTTTAAGGATAGCGCTAAACTCTCGGCGGTGCATTCTACAATACAAGACATTAATTTAACAAACCAATTTGAAAGTGGGGGAGTTTGGAAAATTGTGTCCCCAGTGGAAATTACGCCCCTGCGTGAGTGAAACTCTGAAACTGAGTTATCATTTGATTTGAATGTATGCCGCGTTATACCGTATATTGAGACGGAGGCGCCAGAATTGCGTCTGACAGAATGTGCGCTGTGGCACGAAATATAGTATATTTCTTCAAAAGCAGATTGTGGAGACATTTTATTTGTCCACAATCAAAAATCGTCATATCACACATCCCTAATTGCAATGTAGTCTGTACAAATCCGGAACAGAGGTTGGTTGAGAGAGAGACACTCGCACAAATGCTTCCAAATATATTTTGAGGTCGCGCAGAATATGCGACCAAAACGGTCGCAATTTCGAGCCCTGTTCGTGATGTCGCTCACTTGAGTCTGACGATACACTTGCAGTAAACAGTATGGTTGTTTTTTTACTTAAAGTAATGCTGCAATTCGCAGTTTAAATAAAATTACAATATATAAAACAGTTTCTTTGTGTTTGAATTTTTATTTATGCATTTTCAGATACAAATTGCTATATTGTGATATATATCGTTATCGAGGTAGAAAATTGCTTCTACCGTGATAGAAGATTTTGGTTATATCGCCCACCCCTAAACTAATGAATTAATTTAATTCTGTTTTTCTCCAGCCAATTACATGGTTTGGAGAGGAATATATTAGAGATAAATTATGTGAGATACATAACCAGTCAAATAATGTTGAGATACACTACCAGTCAAAGGTTTTTGGACAGTAAGATTTTTAATGTTTTTTGAAATCCCTTCTGCTCACCAAGCCTGCATTTATTTGAGCTAAAACACAGCAAAAGCAGTAATATTGTGAAATATTTTTACTATTTAAAATAACTGTTTTCTATTTTAATACATTTTAAAATGTAATTTATTTCTGTGATCAAAGCTGGATTTTCAGCATCATTACTCCAGTCTTTAGTGTCACATGATCCTTCAGAAATCGTTCTACTATACTGATTTGCTGTTCAAGAAACATTTTTATTATTATTATTATTATCAATATTTAAAACAATTGAGTACATTTTTCTTCAGGATTCTTTGATCAATAGAAAAATCCAAAGATCTGCAATAAAAAGCTTTTGTAACAATATACACTATACTACTCAAAAGCTTTAAGTCAGTATAATTTTTTATATATATATATTTTTTGGAAAATAATATATAGAAATGAATACTTTTATTTAGCAAGGATGCTTTAAAGGGTTCATCGGATGCCCATTTTCCACAAGTTGATATGATTCTTTAGGGTCTTAATGAAAAGTCTCTAATATACTTTAATTAAAAATTCTTAATGGTTTTGTAAAACAACACCCTTTTTACCTTGCCAAAATCAGCTCTGCAAAACTCATCTTATTCTAAGGGGTTGTTTATTTAAATGCAAATGAGCTCTGCTCACCCCGCCCCTCTCTTCTCTCTGTGGAGTGACGAGCCTGTTTACTTTAGCCGCTAAACTTCCTAACTACCACGTTATAAGGACAGGTGATCACAAAGATTCATTAAAAAAAACCCTTATACTCCTGCTGTAAGTGAAGCTGGATCATGAATGATTAGAACATAGACGGATATATGTAGATCGGGAGGCGCATTCCCTTCACAAACAAATGTAATCTACTGCATCTTCAGCTCAGATGTCGGGAGTAAATGACGACCACTATGTTCATTATTACATCTAGCAACACAACACCTCAATCGCTCAGTTCTTGTCTAACTTACATCCCTGCTCCGGCATCGAAACAAAGGAGGTTACTGGACTATTACAGCTGATCTGAGGTAAGACACTCATGTCAATCAACTATCGTGGGAGCGGCCTCTGTGGGTGTGACGCCACAGCGACAGGCATCTGATAATGGCTTGATTTGAAAAAGGGGATATTATTTTTACAGATTAATTGAAAACCACTGCATGGATTTTTATCATTACAGGGTAGATTTGTACATACACTGCCAACACACATTAATGTTCAAACATGAAAAAGTAAACTTTGCATCCGATGACCCCTTTAATACATTATAATACGGAGTACATGCATTTAAAATAAAATGCATAGAAACCTGCCATAGAAAAAAACACTGAAGGTAGGAAAGAAAGAAAGAAAGAAAGAAAGAACACTACACATTATCTGCTTTATATTAATTTAAATAAACACTGATATTGGCTGATATATCATGCATTACTGCAGTATGTGAAAATAATATTTTTGCCATGTACCAACAACATACAAGATTTGAATATGTTGAAGCAGGGTTATTACCGCAGAGCCTAAAACTATTAAAACATCATTGCTAATTGAAATTGATCTGAAATAAAATAAAACATAAAAATTAGTTCTTTACACTAAATTAAAAATAAGAGAGAATTGTTGTTTTAGCAACTAACTGAAAAAGTTAAAGAACTAAAATTATTAATTAGAAATAAATAAGTAAAAGTGAACTATAAAATAAAACCTTAAATATTTAAAAGAAACAAAAGCTAATAAAAATTACAAAAACATAAAATTAAGTGAAAATATAAAAATTAAAGCTAAAATATTCATAAAACCTATAAATAATACTAAAATAACACTGCATCAAACCCAGTGAGAATTTACATTAAATGTCTTATTCAAGGTTATTCCAAACAAGGACAGGCTACACTGAAGCCCCACCCTGTCCAGCCACACCTAGCTCCGCCCACCAGCCACACCCACCACTCTCAGGTGTCATTACGGGAAATGATTAAAAGAGCAACTCATGGAACTCTCTCAGAAAAATAGGTACAAAAGCGGTCACTGGAACAGTACCCTTTTAAAAGGTACATTTTTGGACCTTATTTACACAAAAAAGTCCTTTTCAGTACATTAAAATACAGATTTGTACTTAAAGTGTACAAATTAGTACTTTAATGGTACATTTTAGTGCCTTTGGAAAAGGTACTGACAGCTTGTGTACCTTTTTTTCTGATAGTGAAGAGAGTAAACATAGAGGAGCTGGCAATGTACTCATAAACACACTCACACCTGCTGTAGTCTGTATGTGGATTCACCTCACAAACACGTATGATGCAGCAGCTGAAGGCAGACGTGAGAATGAAAGACAGGAGGGAACGTCGTAAAAAGAAAGAATGCAGCTTTCCTCTGTTTAAGGAAATGTGGCCTGTTACAACAGCAAAACCTTAGCCTGAAGCTCCTGAAAACTGACTGAAACCAGTCGGAACCGTTTAGACTGATCTTCAAAGAATCCTTTTAACTATTAAAGGACAAAACAAGCCGGCAAAATCCACAGAATTGAAACCTGCCCGTCCGGTTCATCCACTAAACTACTGATTATCCTGCTAATTTGTCTATAGTTTCCATTCACACGCCTGCTGCTGTCATTGATCGAGTACACCAGTGCTTTTAGCTATATGTGATGCATTTTGGTTTGAAATGTATGAGAACAATTCACAATGCCAATCCTGCAATGAGTATTAGCTTAAAACATGTTCCTCTTTTTCTTTTGTAGGTTAACTACAGTCAAGATGGAAGCACAGTATATATTTGAATACGTTTTAGCTCCCTGAATAATGGCTCAGACGTATGAAGGTATGACAAGCTAAAATGTAGCAAAACATATATACATATATAAATAAATAAATATAAAAGTATACAAAAGTATTTCAAGTTTTTCTTTGATAAAAAAACAAATCTAAAATATATTTTTTTATTTATCTTTGAAAAAACTACAATAAAACATCTTCAAAAAAATATTAAAAATATAAACTTGAACAAAAAAAAAAATAAAAAAAAAAGAATGAATGAATAAGTATTAGATAAAATGCAACCAGAAATAAACATTTACAAAAGGTTTAAAATTAATCTTTAAAAAATATATTAAAAATAATTAGCTAAATAAATATTAGATTAAAAGTTTAGCTTTGATAAAATGAAATCTAAAATAAACAATAAGAAAAAAAAATAAAAAAACCCAATATTTTTAAAACTAGTACAAAAAAAAAAAAAATCTAAAAAAAAAAAAAAATCATGGATGAATGAATGAATAGATATTAGATAAAATACAAGAAAAAACAAGAAATAAACATCTACAAAAAGTGTAAAATCTTTAATTAATGTAATCTTTCATTAATGTAATCTTTAAAAATATATATATAAATAAACAAAATAAATAAATTTGATAAAAACAGTTCAGCTTTGATAAAATGAAATCTAAAATAAAGAATTAGAAAAATAAATTTAAACAAAAAAATAAGTTAAAAACATAAAATAACAATATTTTTTACAAAAGTATTTAAAGTTTATCTTTGATAAAACCAAAAATATATTCATATTTTAATTCAGATTTGAAAAACTGAAAAAAGATTTTGAAAGTTTTGAAATGTTAAATAAAATTCAACAACAAACAATTTACAAAACTAGAACAAAAAAAAAAATATGGATGAATGAATTAACCCATTCATTCATTAATATTAGACAAAATTCAACAAAACAAATATCTACAAAAGGTTTAAAATCTTTGAAAAAAATATATTAAAAAATAAATAATTAAAAAAATAATTTTTAGATTAAATTTAACAAATAATTTAAAAAAAAGTAAAAAAATACAATACAAAAGGTTTTAAAATGTTAAAAAATAAAATCTAAATACTAAATCTGGCCTCATTTCACTACAAATATTTTTATATGCAACAAAAATAGTAAAGAGTACATGAGGTTTGTTTATGTCTGCATTTGTGTACTTGTCTTATGCACTAAGTTCATTTCTGGCCTAAAGGTCTGTTCACACAGAACACATTCTTGCATTATATTTTGCAATTGTTGATGGATATTTGTGACCTTTGCTATGCACCTCATGGCTTTTTAAGCATCTTACACCATTTCAAAAAAAAGTTACATTTTACAAGCCAGTGTATTTTGAATGCAAGAACGTGTGCTGCGTGTGAAGTGCGTCCGAATGCATTCTGACATTTACACCTGACAGCTGCGTTTCCGTCCAGGTCAAAGGTCCACAGCCTGCTTCAACTCAAATCATCCAGGGCTTCCAAATGGAATTTTTGGATCCCACCTGGAAACCCCAATCAGAGACAATCTGACAGAAGAACGTGTCTGTATCTGTTTTCAGATAATGACGGGGACGGATCACGACATGCAGCTGCTAAAGCAGATGTTTGACTTTCTTCTCGCTTTCTATTGAAGTTCAGCGCTCAACAAACACTCCATTATCATCCACCTGCAGTCAAATCAGCACCTCACCTTCTCGTCCTGAGAGGAATTCTGGGAAATGTGGTCCGGGGCGGCTTTGGAATGCAGAGGGGAGGGTTCGTCGTCTTCCACCTCCTCCAGGACCACGATACACACGCGACTCATGCGCTCCGACCGCATGTCTGCCTCTCTGACGCACAGCAGAGCCGCTTTCAACAAAAACACCAAGCGTAATTCCGTACTGCAGACCCGTCCGCGGCATTCAGATACGCTGCCATTAGTATCCCAGTGTTAAATCCCTCCAAACGTGCACAATCCCAGAACAGGGAATTCCTCCGAGCGGAACATCAGCAGTGCTGCAGTGGGAAGATGCAGCGTCCTCATACACACACACTCACTCACACAGACGCACACTCATACACACACTCTCTCTGTGTGATCTGAGAGGACAATGGTGTGTGAGCTCCAGCCTGCTGAAACCTGCACTTTACACACACACACACACACAGATCCAACCCCCACCGCAACAACACACCAACCCCACTGCAGCGAGAGAGAGACACAGACACACAGCAGAGAGAGAGAGAGAGAGAAAGAGAGAGAGAGAGAGAGAGAGAGAGAGAGAGAGAGAGAGAGAGAGAGAGAGCGAGAGCGAGAGAGAGAGAGAGAGCGAGGGGTGTTTTGTAATGAGACAGTGAGCTTCCGACAGCATGAGCCTTTAACACCAGTGAAATATGATGCACAGAGACAGAGCTGATGGGACAAACACTGTCAGGAACGGATCAAATTATTCTCTGTCAGGACAACGAACAAGGTCACTGTGTTTTTTTTGTTGTTGTTTTTTTTTTTTTACTTCAGGGACAAAATTGTTACCAGAAGGGAGTTCAATCTGAGAAAAGCTTTGGGGATGTCCTCTAATGTAAAAAAAAAAAAAAAAAAGCCAATTATTGTTTTAAGGATTATGACATTGATCAAATGTATAAAACATAGTAAATTGTTATTATATTTATTTTATATATAATGTTAAATATATAATATGAATATATCATTTTTTATATATTTATTTATTCTATATTTATTATAAACAAGCAGAAGTGTAGGAAAACAGATAGTTTTAATTATTTGGGTGAATCTCATAAAACACCTTTAAATAAAAAATAAAGAATAAATTACTTTTGCATGGTAAATGAAGATTTGAAGAATTTTTTGGACACCTTTTATTAAATTATTTTATATTATTTTATTTTAAATTGTTTTAAATTATTTTATTTTACATTATTATACATTATTTTGCATGCTTTTATTTTACATTATCTTACTTTCATTTTCAATTATTTTATTTTATTTTGAGTGGTATTTTAAATATGACCTAGACAGGTTTTATTTACATTTCCACTGAAGTCTCTGATTCAATTTTTTGGACATTTTCAGGACTCATTTAAGCACATTCACATCCAATTCTCAATTCATATCATTATTTTATTTATTTTATTTTATTTTGTTTTATTTTACATTATTATAAATTAGTTTACATGATTTTATTTTAAATTATCTTATATGATATAAGTGAAAATAATTGATATATACTATATATTTTAATTTAATTATACATTACAGTGGCATTTGTTGTACTAAACTACATTCATGCTGATTTTAATTTATAATTTCATAAATATTACAACATCATTAAATGTATTTTCAAAATGATTTTAATGAGAAATTAGATTAACTGCCATAATGTATAAAATGGACTTTTAAAAACGTTTTGTGTATTTATTTATAAAAATAAAACAAATACATCATAATGTGAAACTAGGAAAAAAGTATTAAAAAAAGTCTAAAATCCAAAAAAATATAGTCCAAAAATAATGCTAAAATAGTTTAATTTTAATTTTATTTAATTTGTACTTATTTTTTAATCATTTTAAATTATTTTTTTTATTCATTTTAAAATTACTTTATTTTATTTTAA
Organism: Labeo rohita; assembly: GCF_022985175.1. NCBI lineage: Eukaryota > Metazoa > Chordata > Actinopteri > Cypriniformes > Cyprinidae > Labeo > Labeo rohita. Next base: position 33,293,343 of record NC_066887.1, read on the forward strand.
ATGATTTACAATTATTTTATTTAAAATTGTTCTGTTTTAAATTCATTACAATTATTTTATTTTCAATTATTTAAAATTATTTTATTTCATTTCATTTTGAGGGGGATTGAAATATGACCTAGACGAGTTTTACTCACATTTCCACTGAAGTCTCCGATACATCCTGAATTAGAAACACCGGTAAATGTGAGTAAGTGTGAGTGTGTGTTTGTCTCTAATAGACAACGGCTGATCTGTGACTCATTCTCATTGGCTCGTCTTCATCATCTCCTCCTCCTCCTCCTGCTTTCATTCTAACTCACCACAACAAACTGCTGACGGCCCGACACACTCACTAATAAAGACACACACTCATAGATCAGCACTTCAACAGTCACACAGCACAGAATTATAAATCAGATGTGATTTCAGATGAGGGAGAACCACAGTGTCAACACAGAAACATGCCACTATTTATAGCTCAGAAAAATATCTAACTAAATCTCATAAACAAATCTTGTAGGACTGAACACAAGCAAATACAAAGCAACCACTCCCAACACCCTAGTGACTTTTCATACACAACTTTTGTTTTGTTTTTTTCAGACGAAGTAAAACAAACAATTCGAATTATTGAGATTTATCAGACAGTTTTGCACCACAAGTATCCAGAACATCTAACTGCCACTTCTGAGCATGTTATGACAGGATTGATGTTCCTGGCAACAAAATGATTTTCCCAAGTAAAATCAGCCATAAAAGCAGCTTTAACATCAAACTGAACCTCTGTATTGGTTACTGACTGGAAAAGTCAGTAACTGTTTTTACTGCATTTTTATGTATTCTTCATCAAATAAACGCAGCCTTTGTGAGCAGAACACTTCTTACAGAAACATTAAATAAATGTACTAACCCCAAACTTTTGAAAAGTAATGTGCATATACAAATTAACGTTTGAATTTAAACTGTTGCATTTATGCACTATAGTATTTACCCCGAAATATAAATTTTTAAACACATAAACTTTGTGCTATACGATGACAACAGCGTCATAGTTTGAGTGTGTCTCTCTGATGGCTGTAGTGTTTCATGTTCTGTACAAGCACGAGTATCAGCAGTGGAGATGGTACACTATGTGTCTGTTAACACCCTGCAGCACTGAACACTCCTCTAAGCTCCGCCCACTGTACCACTGCAGCCAATGACAAACTCATCTATTCAATAACGCAACCAATGAAAACATGCCGTCAGAAACGGCCTGCCAGATACAGCAGAAGCACAGAAACATCATTACAGACACTTTGTCTGAAACAGACAATGTAGTGTGAAAAAAATAACATTCATACTAAGAGCCAGTGCACAATTTAACCACATTCAAGAGAAATTAGACATCAAAACAATTAAATGCACAGTAGATGAATCATATTTTCACAGTCTGCCATAGACAAAGAGCTTACTGACTAAATTTGAGAAAATAATCCACATTATTTTCTAGTGTCAGACAACATAATGTGCAAATATGACTTCCTTAAAAACCAAAAATACATAAAATATGACAAAAAAGGTTTAATATAACCAGAAATATATCAAGTATGACAAAATATATGTAATATATAAAAAAAAATTTAAAATATGAAAAAAAAAAATAATAACCAAAAAAATATATAAAATGACATATTTTTGGTTATATTTAATATATTTTGCCATTATATATTTCATATTTTTGTCATATTTGACATTTTAAATTATCTTATATTTAACAAAAATGTTGTATAAAAACATTGATTATATATATATATATAACCACAAAAATATATATATGTAAATATAATTAAAAAAAAAAAAAAAAAATATATATATATATATATATATATATATATATATATATATATGTATATATATATATATATATAAAATATATTGAATCTGACAAAAATATATTAAATATAACCAAAAATATATAAAAAATGACAAAATTATATTAAATAAAACAAAAAATATATCAAATATGACAAATATTTAATATAACCAAAATATATACCAAATATGTCACAAATGTTAAATATAAATAAAAAAATAGCAAATATGACAAAAAAAATATATATTAAATATAAAAAAAATATATAAAATGTGACAAAAATATATTAAATATAACCAAAAATTATATCAAATGACAAAAATGTTAAATATAACTAAAAATATATCAAATATGACAAACAAATTTTAAATATAACAAAAAACCCTTGTGTAACCTGCAGTGTAATGGATGAGTGGACTCGAAAAAGTGAATACACATGCAGGATCTTGTGTAAAACTCTCAGGATTGAGTCTGAAGCGATTTGATGAAGTCAAACTCCCTCTAGAGGACGACAGAAACACAAGCACACGAGAAGAAGCTTCATCTCTGGTGTAAATTCATGATCAGCAGTTGGTTTGCTTTAGTTGTGCTGTTTTACAGTGATCTAGCTGGTCTGGATTGACGGTTTTATAGTGGTTTTGGGCACGGCGAGAATAAAGTCAGAATTTCGAGAAATAAACTCAAATGTAGCTTTTTTTATTCTTTTATTCCATGGCTCCATAGACTACTTGAAAACTGTCATTTTCTGCAACCAGATAAGCTCCACCCACAAAAACGTCATCACTATTTGCAAACACTGAATTGGTCTATTGTAATCCAGTTAAGTTCACGTTCATTTCATTCTTTCAGCAGGTCACCAGTTGCTATTTCAGTCCCTATTCTCTCTTTGTCCACTTTTCAGCCAGCATTCAAACAAAGACTGCGGCTGCTGTATCTGAAAACCACTTCCTGTCACAACAGACCAGCCTCATTTATTTATATATATGGCATATTTATATATATATATATATATATATATATATATATATATATGCAGTTACAAGTTATAAGTTCTAACTGCAGGTTTAGTTGCATCACTTAAGGGATGATGTTCCATCTGAGATCCAGACTGCTGTTAAACTTCCTATCTGTCAATCATAAATTCCTCAATCAGTCAATCACAGCTAAAGATGCTGATTAACTTGGCCAAACATTAAAAGTGACTCTTCATCTAAAAATGTATGAAAAAGGGTCATTTACATTGAAAATAAATAAATAAATAAATAAATAAATAAATAAGGACACTTAAACATTAATTTTTTTTGTTTTACATTTACATACACAAATGATTTTACTATGTGCCTATAATAAAGCAAATAGATAAATAAACAAATAAATAAATAATCAGGACATGTAAACATTAAAAATGATTAAAAAAATAAAATAAAATAAAAAATGGCAACTAGTCACAAAATATAAAAATATGTTTTTTTGTATTTTTTGGTATTACATTTACATACACAAATACGTTTACTATGTGTCTATATGATAAAGTAAATAAATAAATAGATAAATAAATAGAATAAATAAATGACACTTAAACATTATTTTTTTTTATTACATTTACATACACAAATGCTTTTACTATGTGCCTATATAATAAAGCAAATAAATAATTAAACAAATAAATAAATAAATAAATAAACGTAAACATTAAAAATTATTTTAAAAAAATAAAAATAATAAATAACAAATATCATGAAATGGCAACCAGTCACAAAATATAAAAATACGTTTGTTTGTTTTTTTGTATTTTCTTTTTTACATTCACACACACAAACACGTTTTACTGTGTCTATATGATAAAGCAAATAAATAAATAATAAGAACACTTAAACATTAAAAATTATTTATAACAAAAAATAAATAAATAAAAAATCACAAAATGGCAACCAGTCACAAAATATAAAAATATTCCCTTTTTTTATATTACATTTACATAAACAAATATTTTGTCTATGTGTCTATATAATAAAGCAAATAAATCAATAAATAAATACAGACACTTAAACTAGAATTTATTTTTTTTAAATCATGAAATAGTGACCAGTCACAACATATAAAAATATGCCTTTTTTGTATTACATTTACATTCAAATACTTTAAATAATAAAATACTTTAAAAATAAATAAATAAATAAATAAAAAAAGTTGTAAAATAAACCCTTAAAATAAGCAGAATTATGAAATGCAGAACAACCTAACTAACAAAAATATGTTCCAAGAACGTTTTGCTAATATTCCTATTAAGTTATGAAAACGTAATTTTCAATTCAAAACATCCAGTTTTTCAAATGGTTTAAAACTTTTTTGGTTATGGGAACATTCCATTTCATTATTTTACAAACACAATGGGAACATCAATGCTCTGAAACAAGTTGTACCATAAAAAAAAAAAAGCCAGATGAACGTCTGACTAAAACTATAAAGCGTTCCATGAACTGTGCATAAAAGCGTTTTAGTGCTAACGTTATTAAAGACCAGACAGTCTAAAACTGAACAGATTAGTTCTATTAACATCCGTTTGACTTTTTGAGAGAACCTTGACAGAACGTGCACGTACAAGTTTAGCGTGTGTTTGTAATTGACGCATTCAAGTAACTCATGTGTTCAAAGTGATGTGAGTACAGGTGAGGTGTGTGTATCAGGTGAGCGCAGGTAACTGATCACAGACCTGCTCTCTGATCCGGAGCACCATCTTCTTTCTCTTCCGGCGCGAGAATTCATGCGGAAATTAAACCAGACCGGCGCTTTAAAAGCCTGAAAGAGCCCGACGGAGCTCAGACTGCAGTGGGTTAACGCTCTGCCTTACATGTCAGTGTGTGCTGGGCTCGAGTTTCCTCTCGTCTTCCTGAAATAGACAAACACAAGCGACACAAAGCCACGCAAGCTTTCAGTTCTAGCGTGTCCACTCTGCAGCAAAGCAACTCTCGCTGCAGTGGCAGTTTCACGGTCGCTAGAGGGCGCTGATGACGCGCTAAAAATACGGATGAGTTATTTCGAAAATATATTATGAAAGTCAGTTTGTTGATTATTCTATTAATTTATGTGTTAATTATTTAGCCAAGTAGGCTAGTACATACACAAAGTGGCAAAAAATAAAAATACAATAAAAAAAATATACGTGTAAAGTTAATATAGAACTTAATTCATGTAAACTGCTTGAATTTTATTTTATTTTACCATTATCAATGATACAATATTAGCTTTCTTCGATGTTCATATAACAATACAAAAAAAAAAAAAAAAAACCGTTTTGATATTTTATATATTTAGAAGAACAAATAACAAGTGTGTTACCTGCTTGATCTAGATATCCAAAGTATGAAGTCATGGTAATAAAATATTTCAAGGCTGATTCACCTTTAACACAAATGGGACATTCATCTTAATGTCCAAGTTATTTTGTTTATTTATTTATTTATTTATTTATTTATTTTTGACGGCTTGTCAAAGATTCTAGTAGTACCGCTCATCGTGGAAGTCCATTTGTCTCAATTCGGAAGTAAGTCCAGGGTGGACATTCTATAACAAGGGCGTACGTTTGATTTTGGCACTGGTGGGGACAAAACAGCAAACGACAGACATTTAATTGTTTGATCAAAATCATTTATAGAGATAATTTAGTAGTCGCTAAACTTAATATGTGTTTTCTGCTAGCCAAATTTCACATACATAAACAAAACTCTGGTTATAAACCTTTCTTTTTTTATTCAAAGTTCATCTAGACAAGTATCTGACAACTATCCAAAGCTCTTTAATCCCAAAGCAGTCAAAACTCCATCTCTATATTTATCCATGTGTCTGCTTGAGATGTGAATTTATTACTTATAATAAAAAACATGGTTACTACACTTTTACCATAATAAAACCATGTATGGTTAATTTTCTTAAGGGATTTGAATTTGTGTATACTTCTATTTTTTCCTTTGTTTTGTTTTTATAACTGTACTGCATTAACAGTTTGATGTTTTGTATTAGGCCTATTCAAATGATTCATGATCCCCGCTCCCAAGTTCTGATCTGATTCAAATGATCCATGCTTCGAAGTACCGATCTGAATCAAATGATTCGCGATTCACGCTCAATTTAATTGATTTGCGATCCGCGCTACAAAGTCCCAATCTAAATCGAGTTCAGCGCTCTGAAGTTCCGATCTGATCCAAAATATTCGTTAACCCAGTTCGAAACTTCGGTCTTAATTAAATAGTTTGAGATGCACACGCCAAGTTTGATCTTAATCAAATGATTTGCGAACCCACTCCTAAGTTCCGATCTGAACCAAACGATTCACAAACCAGCTGCGAAGTTTCGATCTGAGTCAACTGATTTGCGAACCCGCTCCAAAGTCCCCAAATGATTCGTGATACGCGCTTTTAAGTCACACTCTAGTGAATCGCGTAAACTGAATGATTGAAGTCACAAGTTTGAATCAATCGGAGAGTTTCGCGTCTTCAGCCATGTTTATATCACACTGTCAGTCTTTCTACTGGCTTAGCTCGCTAGTTTTTATGACATTACCTGAAATGAGCAAAAATTATTATGTTTACAAATAAAATATCAGTATTTTTATTCCAAAAGATTACATCCAACACAAAACTACAAGCATATTCAGGTGATGTTAAATAAAAGTTAAATACATAAAATCCATCTTAACTGGTGGTAATCTAGTTTTGAAAAAGTTCTGATAAACTAACTGATAACATATACTCAAATTGACGGGCATGCGTGGAGAAATTCTTCGGCATGTGAGTAATTCAGCAGTCAGCAGTGTTTTCGGCTGCAGTAATGAAACAGATGGTCATTTCTCCTCGAGGGCATCTGTGGTTGTAATAAGAAAAGGAAACTGCATGTAAAAATAGCAGTAGTGTCATTGAATCACTCTGACCTTTAGATGTGAGGAAGAGCCTGAGCTTCTCACAACCTGACATTTGTCTGAAAAGTTCCTTCCCATAATGCACACAGCTGCATCTACAAATAATCACGTTCATTAATGTGTGGTTTGGCGCCACCTTGATGTCATCAGGCATTAAGGAAGAAAATATTACCATCTTCAATTTCATGAAACTTGAGATGAAAATATATTCAGTTCATTTCACAAAAAAAAAAGACAAATCTAATTAATACAAACTAAAATGAAAGATAAATTATTTGTATTTGTTTGTTTACATAATAAGAATTATGCATGTTTTTAGTATTACATATTAAATTGTTTTAATTTATATACAGTATACATTATATACAACTATATAATTTATTGTAGTTTAATAATTTTTCATTTTTAATTGATTCAATTTTCCATTGTAACATATATTCACAAGATTACAAAATCATCCTACATGGCTGTTTTACCTTTTTTTGTTTTATCTTCTTTGCATGTTCACTTTGTAAACACTGGGCCGGAATACAAAAAGTTCACACAGAGCAAGACAAGCATTTGAGGTTAAAAAGTATATAAATTATCTTTTTTTATAATTTTTTCTTTTAGATTCTAGATAAGACCCTTCTTCCTCGGCTGGGATCATTTAGAGCCCTTTGAAGCTACATTTAAACTGCATGTTGGAAGCTCAAATTTAGGAGCACCATAGCAGTCTACTATATTGAGAGAAATCCTGAAATGTTTTCCCTCAAAAAAACATAATTCCTCTATGACTGAAGAAAGAAATTCATGAATATCTTGGATGACATTACTTATTTGCTTAATTACTTAATGCCCTGGTTCCACAGACAGGGCTTAGACTAAACCAGGATTAGGACATAGTTCAATTAGGAAATTTAAGCAATTTTTATAAACATACCTTAAAAAAACATTACTGGTAGAAGTATAATACTTAAATACTTTCAAACATTTGTTTATATTAACATTTATTAAATGAGTTGTATAGTCATCATTTGGATTACTTTTTATAAAATAAATTATTGTGAGTGCACTTATCTGTTATTTTTTTAATACTGTACAAGAAATAGTTACAGTTCAAAAGTAGAAGTGGGATTAGCAATTCAGTGTCTTTTTCATTCTATATTATTACTAAAATTGGCATTGTAGGCATACATGTTCCTGTCTATTAGGTTTTATTCTTTTTATATTTAGATGATCATGTTTCAATTTGGGATATGGTTAGAGGATCTAAAATCGACCTATAAAATAGAGAAAGTGCACCTATACAAATATCTTAATGATAAAAAGACTGATGAATATATTACATTTACCTTCAGCTGTAAATGGTAACATCCATATTATGCGTTTCAGCATACAAAAATGTACATTTTGTACCTGTAAATGTCACATACTAATACCTGTGTATAAACAATGAGTTAGCACCAGGTTACTCCACTCAGAAGCAAGAAAAAGAGAACATTTACTTCCGAGTAGACTAAAGTTCTTCTGATTGTCATCAGTACTGCTCTATTGTAGGTAGTGTTGCATTTAGTCCTCCAGATCAGCTGTGTTATATTTAAGATCTTATGTAGAAGCCAAAACGTTCACATTTCCATAATACTAACAGAAGATACCTAAACTCCAGTCATATAATATTTTCATACGATAGTATATAAGGGTATGAATTTGCATTGGCTTTTGCAATGCACAGTAAATTGAAACGAATGAGTGTCAAATGCAAATGTAGCAATTTAATTTAACGTCTAAGATCCTTCTGCATATAATACCCTTAATAATGCCTCAAAGTTTCACCTCTGAGGTGATTAGCCTTGATATCGTGACCAGGACACGTAGGCATAACTTGCCAGGGGAGTCACAGATGATAAAAAGAGGTCAGATAACCTGTCTATAAAAACAGAGGGTTTCTTTCTGGATGTTGCACATCCTCTGAGATCATGTTAAATTACCTTCAAGTTTCTACCAACTTCAGCTTTATTTTTGGTCTTGTGATTGAGGCTGAAGATGCAGCTGTTTTTTTTCTCTGTTCTGCTGGTGTTGGGCTTTCCCTTCATCATGACTGAAGTTGTAAATTCATTCAATCAATGCAAAAACTTTTTTTTTACAAGAAAAACCTCCAGTGATTAAGGACATTCTGGAGAAATCAGTTTCACGGGATAATAACCGATATAAACTAATCTGTCAGAAATATAATAGGAAAAACAGATATGCAACTCTCTACGACATAAAAAATAAGATTCCTGTTTTCTCAGCTTACACATATAATGGAAAAAGAGAAAATTCCCAAAGACCACAAATTCCATGGATGATCGAGCCACAGGTGATGTTTCTTATTTCTTGTAGTTTTACCACTGTGTTTGAGAAAAACTATATTATTATAGTCCCCATGAAATAAAAACTGATGTTTTTGGTTTTTAGTATGAATATGTTGGCCTCAGTGTTATCTATAACAAATCTTATAAACCATCTGCAAATTCTAGAATGTTATCTATGTTATCTAAGCTAAGTTCACATATACTGTTACTGAAACATGGGTAAATATATATATGTAGTACTCTCTTAATGGTAAATGAGAGAGACATAGACAAGAGTTAGTGGTTGCCCAAGCGGTCTTCTTTGTTGTCTTTAATAACCGTTGTATTCATTTAGACACTTTAAATCACAGTAATATTACATATAGATACTTGTATTCATTTAGATACTTAAAATCACAGCAAATAAATAAATAACCATATATACAGAAATATTCTTAATCTTTCACACAACTGGACTTATAACAACTCAGTTAAGTATTTCAGGTAAGTATTATACAAACGGCTCAGATAAATGATATATGAATGGACTTCCCTTTTACACAAGTATCTTAAAATTACACAATTACACAAATTATCAACTGAATCAAGTTATTTAAACATTAAAGCACTTCAATTAAAGTTTGGTATTAAATTTTAATAAACTTAACTAACCTTAATAAATGAGAGAGACATAGACAAGAGTTATTGGTTGCCCAAGTGGTCCTCTTTGTTGTCTGAGGATGCACCGCGGATGTCACGGTAACTCTACTCTCTCAACTGCCACCGGAATTTGGAAAATGCAGCTTGGCTTTTCAGTGCAATCTCATATTAAGCACACATTAAAGTAATTTAAATTAAACTATATACACATGTAAACAGAAATAGACATAAACAGATACAAAATAAACATATACAAATAATTTAATACTTTCCTGTCCCAAACTATTCAGGGTGGTAACATATACACTACCGTTCAAAAGTTTGGGGTCAGTACATTTTAATACTTTTATTCACCAAGGATGTATTAAGTTAATAATTAAAAGTTTATTAAAAGTTAATAATAAATAATTTACATTGTTATAAAAAAAATTATATTTTGAATAAACACTGTACTTTTTAAACTTTTTATTCATGAAAGAATCCTGAAAAAAAAAAAAAAAAAAAATCACAGGTTCCAAAAAATATTTGGCAGCACAACTGTTGATATTATCCAACATTGATCATTCTAATAATAAATAAGCATATTAGAATGATTTCTGAAGGGATCATGTGACACTTAAGACTGGAGTAACAGCTGATAAAAATTCAGCTTTTCATCACAGGAATAAATTCTATTTTAAAGTATGTTAAATTAAAAAAATTAATTATTTTATATTGTAAAAACATTTTGCAATATTACTGTTTATTTCTGTATTTTTAATCAAATAAATGCAGCCTTGATGAGCATAAGAGACTTCTTTAAAGACTATTACAAGTCTTACTGACCCCAAACTTTTGAACGGTAGTATATATATATACAGTATATATATATATACAGTTTCAAAACACTTCAGTGGGCCTTTATGTCTCAAAATGGGTTTTATTTAACTAGTTTTATGCACTCTTGTTTTCTATGCATTTCACTGACAATCTTTCTTTTTTCAATTATCTGTTTCATAGCTGGAAATGACAGATGAAATGTGGAATAATTTAAAAGCGCCGTGCATCAGTCAGGCTTCTAATGAAGATTACTTTGAACAAAATGTGAAACTGAATGTGAATCGGGGTCACTTATTTCCCCAGCTCCATGCAGCTGATGAAGACACTGCCAAATCTACATTCACACTGACCAATATTGTGCCGCAGAACGTCAGATTTAACAGCATAAGCTGGAGTCGTATGGAGCAAAAAGTTAAAAAATTAATGGATTCTCACTGTAGGGATGAAAAAGACAGTAATAAGATTTTGGCTTATGTGCTGACAGGAGCTGTACCAAGCCAAAATAAACTGATGAATGAGAAAGTAAACATTCCCTCACACATGTGGACAGCGTTCTGCTGCTATAACAGTAAGAGCAAAAAACTGGTGTCCCAAGCTCACTGGGCTGAAAACATAGATGAGAGGAATGATAAAGGCAAAACTATCAAGGAACAGAGTCTAATGAATGTGCAGGATTTTCTAAAGAGCAACTACAAAGAAACCATACTGTTTAATGGTCAGTGTTTTGATCTGTTAAATGTGCAAGTAAGTCAGCCTGTAGACCAACAAGATGATGAGGAGCAATCATTGTTGGCATACTTAATGTCATTGCCAGCAAAAGTTTGGGCAGGGTTACGTAATTATCTAAAGTATATAAGTTTGATGTTTTTCTGGACTCTAATGGTTGAATGAAACTGTATAAAGCAAAAAAGCATTTAGAATTAGTTTAAATAATGAAACTTACACAATTTAACAACAATTTTGTTTAACAAAAAATATATTTTTATTTTTTTTTTAGAATTTTCTCAAATTCTATTTTATTTTTACCAAATTTTGTGTTTTCCATTTTAAATTTATGGATTCCATTTTAATAGTTCAATTAAATTTCAATAATCAAAAGCACCTGTAATTGACTAAAACCTTAATTTATTATTATTTATTTTTTTTAAATACTGTGTTGTGCATTTTAATTTTTCTAGTTCGCTTTGAAAATCATAGGGCCCTAGTTATACTTGTCTATTAAATCATGCACTGTTAAGCTTGTCTAAATGTGAAGATGCCATGAATTACCAACAGTAACAAATTTCTGTTATTAGCATTGCCAACTCTATCTTTGACAACTACTGTATGTAACATAAAACCAAACAATTAAATGCTTTCATTCATGCAAAATGATACTTGCCTCTGAAATGTATCTGCTGAACAAGACATATCAATAGGGGTGTGCAATATTGACAAAAAAAAAAAAATAAATAATAATAATAATAAAACAAGATCTTGACCTACCAATGCCAGTTGCATCAGGTCACTGCCATTCAGAAATTTGAACATACTTCTTTTGTTACATATTGTTTTTCACCTAATATATAGTAGGGAAGTATGCAATTTCAACTGCAGCCCCTGTCTTAGTGAGTGATTCACTGAATGATTTGTTCAAAACAGCTGATTCATTTAGAAGGAAAGCAAGTGACTGTCTTCATGAATTGATTGTTGAATCACTGACTCAAATGATTCATTCAAAAACAGGTTGATTAAGGAACAAAACATTGCATTGCTGCTTTGAGACACACAAATGTTTTTCTGTAAATGTATATTTTTGTAAAGTTTAGTCCACTGAAGGCAAGTTGTGAATGAACCCAAGTGCAGCCTTATTTACACACCCATGAAATGCAAAACATAGTCCAACAGACTTGACTTGCCATGAACAGACCCACTGACAGCAGGGTTACAGAATTAATACACGACAAGGAACAATGACAACATGAGGGCTATTCATATTAAACAATGAGAGTCACAAGACACAATCCAAACAATGGCAAAAAAGACATGACTTAAACAACCAATCAGAACATGACACATTGGACAAGGGAACCAATAGCAGGAATACAAGAGGGCAAGGGAATCACATGACTAAGGACCATGGCAAAACTTCAAAATAAGAGACAAGAAAAACATGAACAACAAACAAAACCCAAACCCCATGTTACAATTTTGCTGTAATTTGTTGTATAAAGAAAATTTCTTTTTCAGAGTGGGGGCATTTTACCCCACCTTTGGTGCCAAACACCACCTTGGTACAAATTTAATTTAACATTTTCATGCTTGGTTTATAATTTATGTCATTGTCACTGAAAACTAGGATAACTATTCAAAACATTTTTAACTTGTGTTTCACAGAAAGAAATTACACAGTCTTTACAGGAGAAGTCCACTTTCAGAACAACAATTTACAAAAAATGTACTCACCCCCTTGTCATCCAAGATGTTCATGTCTTTCTGTCTTCAGTCGTGAAGAAACTATGTTTTTTGAGGAAAACATTTCAGGATTTTTCTCCATATAATGGACTTCATTGGTGCCCCGATTTTGAACTTCCAAAATGTAGTTTAAATGCAGCTTCAAAGAGCTCTAAATGATCACAGCCGAGGAAGAAGGGTCTTATCTAGCAAAACGATCTGCCATTTTTTCGGAAAATAAAAATTTGTTTACTTTTTACACACAAAAGCTTGTGTAGCACAGGCTCTGGGATACGCGTTCATGACGCTACGTACTATTGAACCACGTCGAAAGGTCACACGGAACGTAGGTGGAACAACAGATCCAGTGTTTACAAAGTGAACACGCAAAGACTAAAGAAGTGCAAGTAAGTCAAACGCTGTTTACAAACAAAAAGGCACAACAATATCAGATGATTCTGAAGTTGTAGGAGAAAATGAGGTGGAGTTTTTCGCCATACTCTACCTTTTTGAGCCGGAGTACACAGACGATGAACTTAGACGTGATTCGTGGTGTCGTAGACGCCCATCCCACAGCCTGTGCTACACGATTTTTTTATTTTTTCGAAACAATGTCAGATCGTTTCGCTAGATAAGACCCTTCTTCCGCGGCTGGGATCGTTTTTTGAAGCTGCATTTAAACTACATTTTGGAAATTCAAAATCGGGGCACCAATGAAGTCCATTATATGGAGAAAAATCCTGACATGTTTTCCTCAGAAACCATAATTTCTTAATGACTGAAAGAAAGACATGAACATCTTGGATGACAAGGGGGTGAGTAAATTATTTGTAAATTATTGTTCTGGAAGTGGACTTCTCCTTTAAGGAGATATTTTCCCTTGCTCTACACTGCAAAAAACAAAAAAACACATTTTGTTGACTCAGCTTTAAATAATTTGTTATCCTGCTGCCTTAAAATTGATCAACTTGAAATGTTAAGTTGTACTAAGTGACAACTTAGATATTTGAGTTTGTTCAACTTAAAAGCAGGGTAAGTAACCCAGCTGCTTTGAATTTTTAAGTTGAATCAATTCAAATATCTAAGTTGTCACTTAATACAACTTAACATTTCAAGTTTAATTTTTTGAGTTGACTGAACTGAAAATTTTAAGGCAGCCAGGTAACAAATTATTTTAGGTTGACTCAACAAATTGTTTTTACAGTGTACCCTACTCAATAATGTCAGCTCACACATTGTAAAAACAAAAAAAACAAAAAAAAACAATATCTGATGATAAATATTGCATATATCTACAATATCAAACATGCTCATATCAATGATTTTGGCATCTGACATCTAAACACTACCATAGACTTTAAAATAGAACAAACAGACAATGAATGGACACAAAACAAGAAAGCCCCAAATCCTCTCTTGTGTAATTCACCATTGAATGTCAAGGAAGCATAGTTTTCTTTCTTCCCAAAAATACAAAATAAGTGATAAAATGATACAGGTGGACTGATCAGCTGTTAAATAGATGGTGATAGATGAAGAACTAAAAAAAAAAAATCAAAAACCACCATCAAAAGAATGTAAGACAAGAACTATATGTTTGTCTGATATGCCGGATGACAAAAAGAAAAGGTTACATCAGCCTGTCACAAAGATACAATGAAAATCAATTTTAAAAATTAATTTGGTAATATAATAAGATGATCAGCACTGCTGGCCAATCAGCCTCATCAGAAACACACCAGAACAAGCTAATCAATGTCTTCAGAATTACTAGGGCTACAGGCAGGTGAGTTTTTATTTTTCAAGGTTGAAGCCAAACTCTGCAGGACAGCAGCTACAAAACTAGACTAATCTTGAGATAAACTCACAACAATTTCATTTTCAGAGTCTTTCAGTCAGCACCTTTCGATTTCTTAACAACGCTTGAAATGTCTGGACACCAAAAGCAAAAAAACATATCACTTGCACTATGCCATCTTGGTCTGTTAAGTAAAATTCTCATTGCATCATTGTAAAATACTTGACGTTTCTGTAAGATGGCTGTCTTATAGTTTGACCACAAGAGTGCAGTATAGAGTGGTGTGCAATATGCTCTGACATCTTTATCCCATCTGAACATATACATCAAAAAAATCCTCATCATCTGTCAGCTGCTCAGTAGTGAAAAGGCCAAGATATTCCACCTTCTCACATATATTATGATCATTATCAGGCAATTTAATATAAACATTTTTTTCTCTTTTTTGTTCTGCAGATCATAACAACACTCTTACTTGCTTTATGTATAATACCATGTTTTAAGTCCAAACACAGAACATATAGTGAGAGGTTGCTGAAGACCAGCACTACTAGGACTTAAATCACTAGATCATCTGATTTACTGAAATATAACCCAGTATTAATGCTTTCCCCACCAGCAGTTTTTAAAATGATTGCCAGCCACCGGCAGTATTTTTTTCATGTTTACAAAAGTTTAATGGTCCCCAGAATATTTTGTTATTTGAATATCTCAGCATGTAATATGATGCAAAAAAAAAAAAAAAAAAACCAAACATATATTCTAGCTTCATGCAGTCTTTTTTTTTAAATCAAAACTTGAATGTAGTTAAGTTTCAAAATGCAAAAACAAAAAGCATTTTTTTCGAACAAAACATCTGAGAATCACATTTTTCAAACAATGCAAACTGAACAACAAATTAAGAAAACACCTTCATCAAAACACAGATGAAATCACTTCCATCAAACACATCCAAACGTTGAAATTTAATTTGCCAAACACATAACGCGCTGCAAATAGCACGGACTGTTTTATTGGGGACCTTGAAAAGTGATCCCAGCTGGGACCGTATTTAACATATGCATCTGCTCACATTTGGGTTTTTTGTTGCATGTGTTTTCAAATTGCAGCAAATTTCAAAAACTTCATTACATGTCAAATTTACCAAATTTCAAACACTTATTTTGCTAATATTTTTTTTTCTGGAGAAAGATAGACATGTATAGTGATAAAAGCCAAAATATTAAATGTCATGGATTAATATTTACTGAGTAATCCACGATTTTGTAGAGGGAGGTCATTTTTCACCTGATATGTACAAATGAGGTAAATATAGGTTAAAAAAAGACTTCAGAAATGTTATTTTTACACAGAGATTGGCAGTTCTATTAGTAAAATCATTTGACTTTAGCAATCTTTGTTGCATTATGTGCCAATAGTGACCATTCAAAAATGGGGAAACAGCACTTTTCAAGTTTTTCTCCAAAGTTTGCATGCCTGTAACTCAAGAAGCATTCAAGATATCTTAATGCCCTTTTAGATATTGGGTCTTAACAAACTTTCCTTTTGGCATCTTTATTTTCAATGCCCTTTGAGATTCTAGTTCTTCGTAAACCTTTCTAGTGGAATCTTCATTTTTAAGGCCCTACATCATTCAGTCCGAGAGATATGGGGATCTCAATGAGGCTCCTTTTTCAGAAAACCAAATGTTAGTCACTTTCAGTGTTGGGAAAGTTACTTTATTTAAAATGTAATAAGTAGTGTAACTTTTCAATTACTTCATTAAAGTAATGTAACTTATTACTTTTGATTACTTTTTGATTACTTTTCTAAATTTCTAATATTTTCAACTGCAAATCACTTCGAAACATTTAAACCAAGCAGAGTGAAACTTACAGTAGCACTCAACACTGATTACTGTCAGACTTTCAAAATCCCTTATCATTGAATTAAGAATACAATAAGTAAGGGATGATATACATCTTTATTTTGCAATAACAACTGGCTGGATGTACATTATCCAATTTATTAAACAGCTGCTTGCCACAAAAGTAAATAATTAGACACGAAACACTGATCTGAGCTGAAATATTTGAACGCAAAACTTCCACGAAGAAAGCAGTTGCTAGCAAGCGGCACATTCAATCTAGACAGCCATTTTAGGGATACAGTGCAGTCACACCACTTTTATTACACAACATTTTACCACATATATAATGAAGTACTAGTAGGTACAGCACTAGTTTGTTAGTTATCTTATAATCTATTACACTGTACAAAACAAAATGGCAGCAGTTGCATTTAAAACAAAAAAAAAATGAGTCCATGAAACCAGGATGACATAATTAAGAAATTGTACACATAATACTGAATTGAGATTTAATATTTTATTAGCTAACCAAATGCAAAGCTTCCACTAAGAAAAATGATCAAGTATATAGCACCAACTTAAGTTTCCTGGATTAGTTTGTGTTTTTAGCTTTTACCAGTTGTTATCAGGGAATAACATACCTTGGAATGTCATGAATGACTAATCAGAATCAAGCATTTCACAGAGCCGTGTAATAATTTAATTTAAAGCACAACCACCATAAAAATTCAGACTTACCTCTTATTTATTTGTTTTTAGATCATTTTAGATCATTCTGAGGTTAAATTCAGATAGCTATTATACTAGTTTTGAAATCAAATGTTTGCATAGTTATGGCAGGAAACACTGGCATCTAACAATGCCTTGGAAAAAAACTATTAATCTTAAAAACTAAAGTATATGCATAAACCCAAATAGGAAATAAAACAGTTATTGAATAAGCATGTGTCTGTTCTGTGTCTTAAACTCCCGAAACTTTGTTGTCTCATTTTAGAGCTGTGAATGTAGTTTATAAAAGAAGTCAATTAAATCTGTATGTGTGTGTGTGAAAAAAATTCAGATGTGACCCCCTTTGTAATCATTAACATTTTTCAAAAGTAACTGTAATTTAATTACATATTTTTTTCTCAGTAACTGTAACTAATTACAATTACATTTATTTTGTAATTAATTTACATAATTCCGCTACATGCAACTAGTTACTCCCCAACACTGGTCACTTTGTATGCAGCCGATGCTTATTTTATTCAAAGAACAATGTCCGAAAAAGAAACAATTGTATCTTGTTTCCCTCTATCAAAACAATTTACAACATATAGAAATAGTATGAAAGAGCTGTAAAACACATAGAGTAGATGTGTTGCAGACTTGTAGTGGAATAGGTGATGTGTGAACATCAACTAACACTCAAGCTCTATTTTTTAGGTTTGTGGGTTCACAGGATTGGATTTGTGTTCATAGGTGTTAAACATCACCATCTCAGCTGGTAAACTATTTAAGTGCGCAGGAAGAGGCCATTTCATCTGCAAGACTTCTTGTTTTAAAAAAGTGCATTTACACTCCTACTGCCACTTTTGTTATTTAGTTGTGTGCTGTGAGACTTGTTTTGGCGTTGAGCTGCCCCTTCGGCATGTCTGAAGTTCTAGAAACATTTGATAAATGTACGGAGTTTTTCTTGGAAGGACAGCCTCCGGCGATTCCTGACATCCTGAATCTGAACTCTGAGGATGTCCGTTACAAAAAAATCTGTCAAAAATATAGTTTTACAAGTGTTGACTCAGGATATACTTTTGCAAGTCTCTACGACACAGAAAGCAGGATTCCCGTTTTCTCAGCTTACAAATACACTGGAAGAGAACATTTCATAAGACCAAGGATTCCATGGATGATAGAGCCGCAGGTGATGATTTAGTTTGTTTTAGGATTCCTCATTTGTCTGGTGTTATTGTGCATCAACTGTTTTATGAATCACTCTTCACCTCTTTTCTTTTAATGATTTATTCTGTATCAGTTTTACGTCATTTAGTGCTGTTTGTACTTCCATCAACTTTGTTTTAAAGGAATAGTTCACCCAAAAAAATGAAAAATCTGTCATTATTTATTCAACCTCATATTGTTCCAAACCCATATAAACAAAATTAGAATTATGCAGATTTTTAAATACCTGTTTAAGTGCTGAATTTCAGTTTGTAACTCTGAATGAAACATTGAGATAATGTCAGAAGACTTGAATGGCAAGTGGAGTCAGACTAATGTTAGGAGCTTTAACAGTTTGCTTTATGGGAAAAGAATTCTAATTTTTCCGTTTTTTTACTTGAAAGCATAACTGCAAACAAGTTTGTAATGACTTGTAGTGAATGACAGAACTTAAATTTTTGAGTCAATTATTTTAAAAATGCATCTCTTAGTGTTTAATAACTCTTTCTCTTTCTTGTAACTATCTTTAGCTCGATCCACATGTTGCTGGCATGACTGTTCCATACAGAAATCAGGCCATCAATGAAGACTACTTCGAGAACAGCTATCAAGTGAACCGTGGTCACTTATTTCCCAACTGTCATGCAGCTGATGAATTCACAGCCAAATCTACATTCACACTCACTAACATTGTGCCACAATATAAATACTTTAATGCTGGGAGCTGGAATCGCATTGAAATTGAGACCAGAGATAGCATGAATACACATTGCTATGACAATAAAAATAAAGTAAAGGCCCATGTGCTGACCGGAGCTATACCTGGCAAAAACAAATTAAAAGACAGAGTGAACATTCCCTCTTAAATGTGGACGGCATTCTGCTGCTATAACAGCAGAAGAAGACTGTGGGTCTCTCAGGCTTACTGGGCCCTAAACAAACAAGAAAAACCCAATGAAAATAAAGCAATCCATCAAAAGAGGCTGCAGGAATTACAGCAATTTCTGGGTCAAAACTGGGTGAAAAATGTGCAGCTGTTTAAGAACAATTGTAAATAAAAATGTCTTGGGAAATCAGAATCAGAAAAAAATCATTGAATTACCATTTCTGATGTTTATTTAGAGGTCTGTCAAAATGCTTGTTTAGCTTTTCCAAAATTCTAAATCTTGGTTTTAACTGCTGTCATTTTTTCTCATACAAGTAATTTTTAGCATTTTCATTTAACACAAACAGTACTTTGATAAACATATTTGAAGTACATTAAAAATGTACTGTCTGTAAATGTTTGTATTTTTTTCCCCAATAAAGCTTATGCAAATGTTGTCATATCAGTATCATCTCACTGTCTAAATTCAGGGTTCCAGGACCCACCCACACAAATATAATCCATCTTAAATCACACCAAAATAATCCTAAACCAATTTAATTGTTATTTTTGTGCACAAAAAGCACTCTTGTAGCTTTATAACATTAACACTGTTGAACCACTGATGTCCTTACTACCTTTACTGGGCCTCAAACGTGTCAGTTGCGCTGCTGTTTATGGAGGGTCAGAGTGCTCTTGGATTTCATCAAAAATGTCTAAATTTATGTTCCGAAGATGAATGAAAGTCTTACAGGTTTGGAACTGCATGAGGGTGATTAATTAAAGCCTGTGTACAGCAATATTAAATGTGTTCTAAGTTCTGAGTCACACCACAGAAAAATGCTTTTAACCACCCAGCCAAATTTGAATGATAAAAAAGGCCAAGTAAATAAAATAAGGTATCAAAATCAAAATCTTGAAAAAATAAGCAGCATTCTCTGCTCTCAAATGCTGGGGGTGTGTCCACTGTCTGCGCTGAAACCACGGCTTCTCTCGTAAAGCTGCCGTCTCTCTCAACTGCCAAATACCGCTACAGCTCCCTCGAGCATCCTGGATGCTCCATCGAGCAGCTTAATTTTAAAAAAAGGAGCTTTGTAAGTTATTGTAACCAGGTTTTATGCATTTGCAGGCACATTTGTCAGGCACATGCACAGGTAGGTTCAACCTGTGCAGAGTACATGCCCTTTTTTTTCTTTTTTTTTTGAGAGGGGTATAACTGCAGCCTGGAGATCTCCAAATGGGGGCAGGAACTCCAAAAAGGGGTGGGCTCTCCAAAATAGGGCGTTGCTTCCTCCATTTGACAGACAGGCACATGACACGCATGCGCAATTTTTCCCCCCAATCCACTTCAGCGCAAACTTCGCCCCACAGCTGATTTTAAAGATTGTATTGGTTGTATCAATCAGAGCGTTGATTTCCTACACTATGCTATACAAATGCTAATCCCTAAACCTACCCCACACCTTACCCTAACCTTAACTGGTGAAATTGACTGCACAGTGGGATTGGCGCTGAATAGCGTGGCAGATAAAGTGTTAATAAGATTATGCGATATTAGATCGTGTGCCGTTCTATAACTCCCCAACCGGACCACCAAAAAATCTGACCTTTTTAGTTACATCCAGCATCACTACCACCTCCTACCCTGCGAATTTCAAGAAGCAGGATGCCTCGTTGCTTAAAACAAAGTGATAGGGGTGTTCAGAGAGCATCGGGGGGCGCTGGAAGCAATATTTTCGAAAGGGGGGTGCTGAGGTGTTCTTGGGGGGCATTTGGTTAAGATGAGTTTACACCAAAGATGTATGAGCTGAAACTTGCAAACACATCCTAACGCCGTCTCTACACTGGATGCATCAAAGCACAATTTCTACACCTATTTGTCAACAGTCAAATCAAATACATGATGAATATCGCTGGGTCCTCGCAAACCGTTCACCCTGTGTGTGCACCGGTCGAGTCTCTGGACGATTTTGAAAGCTCATCCCAGTATGGGCTGGATCTTTTGTTCGGGGCTCCTGCTGAGGAAGAAGCGGCGTCTGTAGCATCGGAGGGAGAGCCGTCAGAGGCTGATGTCGCAGCTGAATTTGCCGCCCCCGGCGGTTGAATCTCAGTCTGTGGCAGACGCCGAAATGGCCGCTGCACTACAACGGGCAGCAAGGGAGATCGGGGTTGAGTGGGTTCGCCCGCCCAGCCCCGAGCCTTCTAGGCTGGATGACTGGTTCCTGGGTAGGGGACGTGACTCAAGGCCACGTTCCTCCCCCGGTCCCGTTTTTCCCGGAAGTGCATGAGGAGTTGACGAAATCGTGGAAAGCCCCTCTGTCGGCTCGTTCACGTTACGTTAACTCCCCATCCCTCACCACTCTCGATGGCGGTCCAGCGAGGGGGTATACGGAGGTTCCCCAGGTGGAGAGAGCGGTTGCGATGCACCTGTGCCCGCAAAACGCCGCCTCCTGGAGGGGCCGCCCGAGACTCCCGTCCAGGGCCTGTAAGTTTTTGTCTGCGCTTGAAGCGAAGGCTTATGCGGCCTCTGGGCAAGCTGCATCCGCCCTGCACGCCATGGCTATTTTGCAGGTCTATCAGGCTAAGGTTTTGAAAGATCTGCACGAGGGTGTTCCCGATCCAGAGCTACTGCACGAACTGCGCTCAGCGACCGACTATGCTCTACGAGCTACAAAGGTCACGGCGCAAGCTCTGGGGAGGGCGATGTCCACTATTGTCATCCAGGAGCGCCACCTTTGGCTAAAACCTGGCCGAGATGCGAGACGCTGAGAAAGTTCGCTTTCTTGACGCTCCCATTTCCCAGGCTGGTCTCTTTGGTGACACCGTGGAAAAATTTGCCCAGCAGTTCTCTGCGGTGAAGCAGCAGACGGAGGCCATCAAGCACATCCTGCCTCGGCGTGCAGCGAGCGCCAGCCCAGCTCCGCCGAAGCAGCAACCTCCGCCTGCTCCTCGCCAAGGAAGACCCCCTACGAGAATGGCTCAGGCCCTGCAACCTGCCGGTCCTGCAGCCAGACCCGCCCAACGGTTCAGCACTCGTAGGAAGGTGGCACCGCCAGCTCGTTCTCAGGCTACTAAGAACCCTCATCAGGCTTCGAAGCATTCCTGAAACGAGCAGCCCAGAAAAGAGGGATCGTTTGACCTGTCCGGGTCCTGGATTCGGCTTCAACCCGGCTGTCTGCCACCCGGCAGACGGCCACCACATGGTCAATAAAAGAGAAATTTCCTTCTTCTCTGGGCGTAACACACAGCAGTCTTCTCTATCTTCTAGTCTTCTCTACAGTCTTCTCTATCCAGAACATGCGGCCACACCTGTGCTCCCGTATGCTCTGGAACATCGAGCTTGTTCAGACGATCTCCCCTTTCGGGCGGATTTTCTGCACAGCTCTCATGGAACGGACTCCCTGGGCAGAACAGCCAGTGCGGTTCGGGGCTTCTCACCTCCGGCCTTCTCCCAGCGAAGGTATCCCCACCCTTGGTATGCCGAATGTAACTCCTCTGAGACCCCAGGCAGAGATAGATCGCTTTGCCTCACCGGAATCCACCCACTGCCAGTTGTGGTACGGTCTGACCGATGCCCCCCTCGGTATAGACGCACTGGCACACAGTTGGCCGAGGGGCTGGCTCAAGTATGCTTTTCCTTCAGTGAGCCTCATCGCACAAACTTTGTGCAAAGTCAGGGAGGACAGGGAACAGATTCTCTTGGTGGCCCCCTTCTGGCCCAACAGAACCTGGTTCTCAGACCTGGTGCTCCTGGCATCAGCCCCTCCCTGGCGCATTCCTCTGAGGAAGGCCCTCCTTTCTCAGGGGAAGGGCACAATCTGGCACCCGCGCCCCGATCTTTGGAACCTCCACCTATGGTCCCTGGACGCGACCAGGAGGACTTCAGAGACCTTTCACCTTCAGTGGTAAACACACTTCGTCAGGCAAGAGCCCCCTCTACCAGACGGCTGTATGACCTAAAGTGGCGCATCTTTGAGAACTGGTGTTCTTCCCACGGGAGGGACCCACGGAGTTGTGGCATCGAATCAGTGTTATCCTTTCTCCAAGAGGGCCTGGACAGGCACCTATCTGCCTCAACACTCAGGGTGCATGTTGCAGCCATATCAGCTAATCATGACCTGGTGGGCGGCAGATCGGTGGGGAAACACGATTTGGTAATCAGGTTTCTGAGAGGAGCTCGGAGACTGAACCCTCCTCGGCCGCATCTAATCTCCTCTTGGGATCTTGCTGTGGTTCTCCAAGGTCTACAACAAGATCCATTTGAGCCCCTTCAGTCAGTCGAACTCAATGCTCTCTCCTTAAAGACGGCTCTTTTGACTGCGCTCACTTCCATCAAAAGAGTGGGAGACCTCCAAGCCCTCTCCGTGAACAGTTCGTGCCTGGAATTCGGACCAGCAGATTCTCACGTTGTTTTGAGACCCCGGCCTGGATACATGCCCAAGGTCCCCACCACTCCCTTCAGAGATCAGGTAGTGACCTTGCAAGCTATTTCTTCTCAGGAAGATGACCCCAACCTGACCTTGTTATGCCCAGTCCGTGCCCTGCGCATCTACATGGAACGAACTCAGCCCTTCAGACGTTCGGAACAGCTCTTTGTCTGTTATGGAGGACAGCAGAAGGGGAAAGCTGTCTCCAAGCAGAGGATCTCCCACTGGCTGGTAAACGCGATCCGGATGGCCTACCGGGCCAGAGGCCTACCCTGCCCTCTGGAGGTAAGAGCCCATTCGACTAGGGGCGTTGCTGCCTCGGCAGCCCTTGCAAATGGGGTCTCATTAACTGACATCTGTAGAGCTGCAGGTTGGGCTACACCTAACACATTTGCCAGATAATTTGCGCCTGGAGCCAGTGTCAGCTAGAGTCTTGAACACAAATTCTTGACTCAGCACACTGGCTGGTGTAGAGCTTGCCTGAAGCGCTTCCCCCTAACGGTGATTACGCTTTTTTGAGTCTCAGTAGGTTTCCTGAACGCGAACCCTGGGCACCATTCCATCATTGGCACTCCTGATGTAGCAGAGTTTGGCGGAGGAACTCGTTACGAAATCTCAACGCAAGGTATGGTTACTTTTCTAACTCTTGGTTGGATTTGTGCCCCATATGTAGTGGCTCCTCATGTAGTGGCCCCAGGTGTGTATTCTCCACCTATAACTCCTGTGGTGCGGTGTTTTCCCCTCAAGACAGGTTTGTCTTTAGGGCCTAAGTCAGGTTGTCTCCCCGGGTGTGAGACCCACCTCAGGTCCCATATTTAATGATGTCACTTTATACCCCCCCCTTTTGGGCAGGTTGTGAACTCCGTAGTGCCTTTTTCCTTCCGCTCCACTGAGGAAGGCCCGGCTGTGGGACATTGCTGTAACAGGTACAGTCTTGGACGCTGGATGGTCACGGACGAGGTGAGCTGCACTTACGTTAACACGTTGCCCTGTTACACTTGCGCTTATCACTCGTAACGCGGCCAGACATGTGGCGTGTTTTTACGGGGACCCCTAGTGTCGTACACTAACTCGACACAACTCGGAGTGTACGACAGATAGGGAATGTCTCGGTTACGTATGGTAACCCTCGTTCCCTGATGGAGGGAACGGAGAAGTTGTGTCTCCCATGCCACATCTCTGGTCCGCCTCTGAGTGAGCTGAGACTCTCGGCTCCTCAGATCAGAACGAGTGAGCAGATGCACACGCTGCCCTATTTATAATCCTCAGATCAGAACGAGTGAGCAGATGCACACGCTGCCCTATTTATACCCGGCGTGGCCAGCTATGCAAATCTGCACACCCAATTTTCATTGGCCTTTCTCAAAACTGTCAGAGGTGTTTGGGCTCTCAAGGGCGACCCCTAGTGTCGTACACTAACTTGACACAACGTCTCCGTTCCCTCCATCAGGGAACGAGGGTTACCATACGTAACCGAGACGTTATTTATATAACATAGTTTATTTTATTTGAAATCAACTACAAACAATGTTTCATTTATAAAGTTCAGTTTTGAAATGTAAGTCAATAACAATAGGCTGAAGCCAGAGCCAATGGGGAATGTTTTTGCGAGATGAGACCCCGCCCCATTTTGGAGGTTCTGCCCACTTTTGGAGTTCCCGCCCCATTTTAGAGATCTCCGGTCTGCAGTTATATATACTTGGGTTTTTTGGTGGCTGTGTTTTTTTTTTCTTCTTCTTCTTCTTCTTCTTCTTCAATAAATTAGTGCCTATTGGTCACCCTTTAAGTTTGTCTGCCTGTTTTACGAATATTTAGCCAGTGAGAGGTATTAAAAAAAGCTTGTGAATAAATCTTTTTAGATCTGCTCAAACTGTCAGTCAAACAACCTCATAACTCCACCCCCTTTATCTTGACGGAATGAAGTTCGACAGCGCAGAGCTGAACAAAGTCTTGCAAGAGTAAATAAAGATCTTTGATTAAGTACGGTGGTTTCTTTACACAAGAAAGGCTCATATTTGATGTATTTGAAGTCTGAGACGTGTGGGACCGGAGAGAGAGGGCTAGCATTTGGCATCTTGTCTATAGCCACTTTAATAGCCTGTGCATACAGTAGATAGCTACAACATATAGCTACAACAAACTTTGTAACCTGTTGATGAAAACGTAATGTGATGGCGCCATTTTAATGACGTTTTAATGTGCGCATTTGCACACATTCACTGTTCAAAAATCCCGTAACTTTATTTAAGTTTGACACAAAGCTACTGAGTGATCCTTGTCACCTCGTCAAATATATTTTAAAAAATGTTTTCTTTGATTTATGATTCCTGATACACTTAATTTATTACCATTTAGTCATATTATACGGTCGTATGGTTCATGTTTACACAGTTAATATGCACATATTCTCTATAGCTAACTCATTTCTCAATACCACAACTGAGGTGAGTCCCTTGAGCAAGGCACCGATCCCCCAACTGCTCCCAGGGCGCCACAGCGATAGCAATATGGCTGCCCACTGCTCCGGGTGTGTGTTCACGGTGTGTATGTGCATGTTTGTTCACTACTCACTACTGTGTGTGTGCACTTGGATGGGTTAAACGCAGAGCACAAATTCCGAGTATGGGTCACATACTTAGCCTCACGTCCTTTCCTTTCCTTTCCTTTTTCCTTTCCTTTCTTAATGTAGACTTTCCGCTCTTCTTTTACATATATAAACTTGGTAAAATATGGTTTTAAGTATTGTTTTTGCAACAACAACAACAAAAACATTATAGTAACAGATCACTGTAAAATCTTTATAATTTATCATGCAGAATGTAATATTCTATGCTATGCACAGGCTATGTATAGGGAGAGCTCTGGTACAATTTAAACTTTTCATTGCAACTGTACTTTTCACAGTATTTTATTCATTAATTTATTTATTTATTCAAATCTTTTGCCCTTTTTCAGTTTCAGCACATGGCCCTCAAAAGGTCTGTGCACGGTCCTGATTTTCGTGACAAAGGAATAACGTTAGCTAGCTAGCAAACTGTAGGCTGTAGTAACCAATGGTAATGACAGTATCCACCAGGGTTTGAAATTAACACCCGCCAAACCACCAAATCAGCTGTGGTGGGTAACGCTGTCAAATCACTAGCCGGTTTGGCAGGTTACTTTTTGTAAATTATGTTCACTAATTCATTTCTTGGGGAAGTTCATGATAGCCAAATATGCACAGTGTAGCATCTGCACCAATCAGAAATACAGTTATTTGTTACATTTAACAAATAATCTTTAAAACCAACAAAACAGCTATATGCTGGAGTTCTGGAGACAACCCCCCAAAAGCAACTAACACCCCAAAAGAGCTCAGCTGCCAGGGCGACCATCTGATAATGGTTTTTATTGCCCCAAAGGAATGCACATTTGTCCAAGCTACATTTGCCCATAGGAAAGACACAATGCCTATAGAAATGGACTCTTTCCTATTCATTCACAGACAAACCTTTCTTTGACCTTCCTATCACACATAGCCCAGGTCATTGTGTATAGTTTTACTATTATTGCCTTGTAATTTTGTGTTTTTCATTATGCATTGTTATATGCATTTGTTATGATAGATCTCTAGTGTAGTATAACTTACCTATGCCATGTTTAGTCTCTTTGAATTTGTATTTTGATGATCTAAATGGTGGTGTATATTATATGTTGATACCATGTTAGTGTTTTAAGAATCCTTTAGTAGTTTTGCATCAATACCCAATTAAATTACATATGCAAAATACCATGCTCATAGACAAAGATTCGTAAACTTTCCCTCCAAAGGTCAAAGTCGCTATTGGCTCTCGGACCTCCTGGAAGTGAAGCTTCCAGAAACCTTAAAAGCATCATGCACATGCTTTCTCTCTTTCTCTCTCTTCTGCAAAATCTTCCGATTGCTGCCCGTGTTCAGGAACCCACGGGGGAGCCTGAGCCGGCACAGGGCGTACCCGACAGGCCCCAACATATAGAGCTGTGGCTCTTGACCACAAAGAGCCAGACATTTTCACTCAACACTGGAATTCATCTTCATGGAAATGTCCTCGGAGAGACATTTCTCTCTTCCGCGTTTTTTAGTTTACTTCACTCGTCTTACAGGAGTTCTTTTAGAACCTAAGAGGATAAGAAGGATGAACTAGAACTCGTCAGGACTTCTCTAAGTTGTGCCAGGCCTTGTGGCCTTGTCTTTCCATTCCCCAAAGATCATAGGATTTCAGCTGGATCCCTCTCAGCTCTTGGTTCTTCACTTTTTACATGGGAAGAAACTCCCAGTCACCATCGAGCCAGAACATCTTTGGAGTTCATCACTCTTCAGACCTGGAAGAATGTGATTGCGATTCCAAAACCACCATTGCTCCAAACCATCAAGACTTTCACCCGAGACTGCATTCAGACACTTGTTCAACGACCAAGGCAACGCAAGTATCGTACATTTAACTAAACAAACAGAGGTTTAGTACAAGCTGTAGATAGCACTGATGGTTTCACTCAGGTGGTTAACTGACTCTTTTCATAGCTACATTTTCTTGTCTCTCTAACTGCTTCTCACTGACCTGTCCCCCATGTGTGAATGATTTCATGTTTGTTTGTTTAGATTAGTTATGTGTTAGTCCTTCGTTAATAAAACTCTTGTGCACAAATTACATGAGTTTTGATTCTGCCTTGTAAATTAATGTCTCTTTAAGATTCCGATTCGAGCTACATGCTCTAATGCAATAGTACTTTAAGAAAGTTATTTACTGTGGCCAAGAACATATAATTTCTTATACTAAATGTTCGCTGGACGAACAAATTAGTTGATGGAAAATTAATTCTGCTACAGTTACTACTGGCAGCTGATACAAATAATTGTAATTAATCATAATTAATTGTAGTTATTTATATACATTTTTCTTTTGTGCTAAACCGCTAGAACAGATTTAGCGCAAATACCGAACTTGTGACTCATCACGATATACAGTGGGTACGGAAAGTATTCAGACCCCCTTAAATTTTTCACTCTTTGTTATATTCCAGCCATTTGCTAAAATCATTTAAGTTCATTTTTTTTTCTCATTAATGTACACACAGCACCCCATATTGACAGAAAAACACAGAATTGTTGACATTTTTGCAGATTTGTTAAAAAAGAAAAACTGAAATATCATATGGTCCTAAGTATTCAGACCCTTTGCTGTGACACTCATATATTTAACTCAGGTGCTGTCCATTTCTTCTGATCATCCTTGAGATGGTTCTACACCTTCATTTGAGTCCAGCTTGATTATACTGATTGGACTTGATTAGGAAAGCCACACACCTGTCTATATAAGACCTTACAGCTCACAGTGCATGTCAGAGCAAATGAGAATCATGAGATCAAAGGAACTGCCTGAAGAGCTCAGAGACAGAATTGTGGCAAGGCACAGGTCTGGCCAAGGTTACAAAAAAATTTCTGCTGCACTTAAGGTTCCTAAGAGCACAGTGGCCTCCATAATCCTTAAATGGAAGACGTTTGGGACGACCAGAACCCTTCCTAGAGCTGGCCGTCCGGCCAAACTGAGCTATCGGGGGAGAAGAGCCTTGGTGAGAGAGGTAAAGAAGAACCCAAAGATCACTGTGGCTGAGCTCCAGAGATGCAGTCGGGAGATGGGAGAACGTTGTAGAAAGTCAACCATCACTGCAGCCCTCCACCAGTCGGGTCTTTATGGCAGAGTGGCCCGACGGAAGCCTCTCCTCAGTGCAAGACACATGAAAGCCCGCATGAAGGACTCCAAGATGGTGAGAAATAAGATTCTCTGGTCTGATGAGACCAAGATAGAACTTTTTGTCCTTAATTCTAAGCGGTATGTGTGGAGAAAACCAGGCACTGCTCATCACCTGTCTAACACAGTCCCAACAGTGAAGCATGGTGGTGGCAGCATCATGCTGTGGGGGTGTTTTTCAGCTGCAGGGACAGGACGACTGGTTGCAATCGAGGGAAAGATGAATGCGGCCAAGTACAGGGATATCCTGGACAAAAACCTTCTCCAGAGTGCTCAGGACCTCAGACTGAGCCGAAGGTTTACCTTCCAACAAGACAATGACCCTAAGCACACAGCTAAAATAATGAAGGAGTGGCTTCACAACAACTCCGTGACTGTTCTTGAATGGCCCAGCCAGAGCCCTGACTTAAACCCAATTGAGCATCTCTGGAGAGACCTAAAAATGGCTGTCCACCAACGTTTACCATCCAACCTGACAGAACTGGAGAGGATCTGCAAGGGGGAATGGCAGAGGATCCCCAAATCCAGGTGTGAAAAACTTGTTGCATCTTTCCCAAAAAGCCTCATGGCTGTATTAGATCAAAAGGGTGCTTCTACTAAATACTGAGCAAAGGGTCTGAATACTTAGGACCATGTGATATTTCAGTTTTTCTTTTTTAATAAATCTGCAAAAATGTCAACAATTCTGTGTTTTTCTGTCAATATGGGGTGCTGTGTGTACATTTAATGAGGAAAAAAAATGAACTTAAATGATTTTAGCAAATGGCTGCAATATAACAAAGAGTGAAAAATTTAAGGGGGTCTGAATACTTTCCGTACCCACTATATACATATATATAATACAGCTTAATCGTGCAGCATCTGCACATATCTATGTTACATAAACATACCCGTCATTGTACAACAAATAAGAGCCTGGCAGGCACACTGGTTTCCTTTGCATTTAAGTAATAACAAAAAGTCAAAAAAAGGCCTGAGTCACACAGTTTGTGTGCTGCACACGCATCTGATGCACGGGCGAACAGCGGTCCCAGTGCAGCAGGGTTGCCAGGAAACCCTCCCAATTGCTAGCCGAAAACTAGCCCAATCACGTATCGAGGTGGGGTCCCACGTTTGAAACGTGTTTGGGGGGTAAAACACGGCGGTGTTCCCCTGGTAAAATTTGCATTCCAGGGGCTAAATATTATGTTACTGAGGTTGCTTCTACCCGCGCACATGAAAATCAACCCGCGGCAACACTGTTAAAGCTGAAGTCCACTTCCAGAACAACAATTTACAAATAATTTACTCACCCCCTTGTCATCCAAGATGTTCATGTCTTTCTGTCTTCAGTGATAAACAAATTACGGTTTTTGAGGAAAGCATTTCAGGATTTTTCTCCATATAATAGACTTCAATTGTGCCCCTGATTTTGAACTTCCAAAATGCAGTTTAAATGCAGCTTCAAAGGGCTCTAAATAATCCCAGCCGAGGAAGAAGGGTCTTATCTAGCGAAACATTTTTTTTGTTCATCTTATGGGGCTGTCACGAGATGAACGAATGACTCGAACCCAAAGACTCAGGAGATGAACTAATCAATCATTTTTCCGGCTCACACTGCATTGTTTGAGCTTATGGGGCTGTCACGTGATGAACGAACGACTCAAACCTGAAAACTTGTCAGATAAGAGGTGAGGTGAGCTAATGTGTTAGGGAAGTAACACGTAACATTTTAATTATATTTTGCTAAAATGAACGAAATGACTCGAAAAAAGATTTGTTCATTTTGCTGAATGAGACTCAAAGGTCAGAGTCGGTAAAATGATCCGAACTTCCCATCACGACAACGAATCACATCTAAGTTCATCGTCTTTGTACTCTAGCTAAAAAAGGTAGAGTATGGAGAAAAACTCCATCTTATTTTCTCCTACAACTTCAGAATCGTCCAACATCGTTGCACCTTTTTGTTTGTAAACAGCGTTTGACTTACTTGCACTTTTTTAGTTTTTGCGCGTTCGCTTTGTAAACACTGGGTCTGTAGTTCCGCCTATGATCCGCGTGACCTTACGACGTCATTCAATAGTAAGTAGCGTCATGAACGCGCATCCCAGAGCCTGTGCTACACAAGCTTTTGTGCTTAAAAAGTATACACATCTTTTTTTTCCGAAAAAAATGACAGATTGTTTCGTTAGATAAGACCCTTCTTCCTCAGCTGGGATCATTTAGAGTCCTTTGAAGCTGCATTTGAACTACATTTTGGAAGTTCAAAATCGGGGCACCAATGAAGTCCATTATATGGAGAAAAATCCTGAAATGTTTTCGTCAAAAACCATAATTTCTTCATGACTGAAGACAGAAAGACATTAACATCTTGAATGACAAGGATGTGAGTAAATTATTTGTGAATTGTTGTTCTGGGAGTAGACTTCTCCTTTAAAGTAGCCCAATTCCGGTGCGGGTTCCTGGCCTGTGTCCGCTCTTGAACCGTTCTGAAATATGCTTTTCATCTAAAACAGTCCTTGTCAAAAGTTTGGAAACATTCTACATTTTTAAATGTTCTTAATGAAGTCTCTTCTGCTCACAAAAGCTGCATTTATTAATCAGCATATTAGAATGATTTCTGAAGGAACATGTGACACTGAAGACTAGAGTATGCTGAAAATTCAAATTGGTTTCCTTTATTATTATTATTTGTTCTTTAGTTTGAACCTATAGGTCCTGGGATGCATGAGCCATTCGTCAATCAGGCGATTACCGGAGACTACTACGACCTCAAACAGAATGTTAGTCCCGGGCACTTATTTTCAGCCCGTTTTGCAGCTGATAGAGAAGTCTACATTCACTCTCACCAACAGCATTCCACAGAAGAGAAACTTAGAGAAAGGCATTTGGATTCGCAAAGAACAAGACATGAAAGATATCATGGATAAACACTGTCGAGACCAAAAGAACAACAGAAAGATCTTAGCCTACGTGTTGACTGGAGCTTTGCCTGGCCGTGATACACTGAATAACAGAGTGAACATTCCCTCTCACAAGTGGATGGCTTTTTGCTGCTACAACCATACAGCAAAATTATGGCTCTCCAAAGCTGACTGGGCCGAGAACAAAAATCATACTGACACAGATACTAGTACTAAAAGCCTGCAGGAGTTACAAACATTCTTAAATGACAACTGGAAGAAACAAGTAAAGCTTTTTTACAATGATTGTATGTAATTAATACACGATCAGAGAACAGCCCTCTTCAGTCAGAGCAGAATGAGAACATACCATGCAAAATCACAGCTTCACAGCATCAATTCATCTGTCTGTTTCTCAAAGCGATTCTGGGTATAGCTCTTCTATCATCATATCTTGATAAAAAAGAAAAAAAAGAATTATTCTAGCAAATGCTTTGTTTATTAGTGTGTACATGCTGTTTTCTTTAATAAAGCGTGCAATTGCAAATACTGGCACACTCTCACTGACTTATTGCATGTGTGTGCAGAGTTATACACTTACCTACATAAGTGATAAATAAAATATTTCTATACAACACATGGGGAGTATACATAAATCTATAAACAGAATCTAAAAATTCCAACTACTCAGAGAATAGTATATGTGACCCTGTACCACAAAAGCAGTCCTAAGTAGCATGGGTATATTTGTAGCAAAAGCCAAAAATACATTGTATGGGTCAAAATTATCGATTTTTCTTTTATGCCAAAAATCATTAGGATATTAAATAAAGCTCGTGTTCCATGAAGATATTTAGTACATTTCCTACCATAAATATATCAAAACTTAATTTTTTAATTAGTAATATGCATTGCTAAGAACTTCATTTGGACAACTTTAAAGGCGATTTTCTTCCAGATTTTCAAATAGTTGCATCTCGGCCTAACAAACCACACATCAATGGAAAGCTTATTTATTTAGCTTTCAGATGATTTGTATGTGGTTCTTATGACCTTTAATCAGTAAACAACATTTCTACATTTTGTAATTAATTGAGGATCAATTAAAATTAACTACAGAATGAGGAGGGATTTGTTATTAAATAAAATAAACCTGCTGATACTCCAATTTTAAAACAATTATACTTTTTCACATGAAATAATAATAATAATAATAATAATAATAATAATAAATACATTAAAATTTAATTAAAGCTGAATTTTCAGCATCATTACAGGTGCTGGTCATATAATTAGAATATCTTCAAAAAGTTTATTTATTTCACTAATCCCATTCAGGAAGTGGAACTTGTATAATGTATACATTCATTCCACACAGACTGATATATTTCAAGTGTTTATTTCTTTTAATTTTGATTATTATAACGGACAACTAATGAAAACCACAAATTCAGTATCTCAGAAAATTAGAATATTACTTAAGACCAACACAAAGAAAGGATTTTTAGAAATCTTGGCCAACTGAAAAGTATGAACATGAAAAGTATGAGCGTGTACAGCACTCAATACATAGTTGGGGCTCCTTTTGCCTGAATTACTGCAGCAGTGCAGCGTGGCATGGAGTCGATCAGCCTGTGGCACTGCTCAGGTGTTATGAGAGTCCAGATTGGTCTGATAGTGGCCTTCAGCTCTTCTGCATTGTTGGGTCTGGCATATCGCATCTTCCTCTTCACAATACCCAATAGATTTTCCATGGGGTTAAGGTCAGGCGAGTTTGCTGGCCAATTAAGAACAGGGATACCATGGTCCTTAAACCAGGTACTGGTAGCTTTGCCACTGTGTGCAGGTGCCAAGTCCTGTTGGAAAATGAAATCTGCATCTCCATAAAGTTGGTCAGCAGCAGGAAGCATGAAGTGATCTAAAACGTCCTGGTATACAGCTGCGTTGACCTTGGACCTCAGAAAACACAGTGGAGCAACACTAGCAGATGACATGGCACCCCAAACCATCACTGACTGTGGAAACTTTACACTGGACCTCAAGCAATGTGGATTCTGTGCCTCTTCCTCTTCCTCCAGACTTTGGGACCCTGATTTCCAAAGGAAATGCAAAATTTACTTTCATAAGAGAACATAACTTTGGACCACTCAGCAGCAGTCCAGTCCTTTTTGTCTTTAGCCCAGACGAGACGCTTCTGACGCTGTCTGTTGTTCAAGAGTGGCTTGACAAGGAATGCGACAGCTGAAACCCATGTCTTGCATACGTCTGTGCGTAGTGGTTCTTGAAGCACTGACTCCAGCTGCAGTCCACTCTTTGTGAATCTCCCCCACATTTTTGAATGGGTTTTGTTTCACAATTCTCTCCAGGGTGCGGTTATCCCTATTGCTTGTACACTTTTTTCTACCACATCTTTTCCTTCCCTTCACCTCTCTATTAATGTGCTTGGACACAGAGCTCTGTGAACAGCCAGCCTCTTTTGCAATGACCTTTTGTGTCTTGCCCTCCTTGTGCAAGGTGTCAGTGGTCGTCTTTTGGACAACTGTCAAATCAGCAGTCTTGCCCATGATTGTGTAGCCTACAGAACTAGACTGAGAGACCATTTAAAGGCCTTTGCAGGTGTTTTGAGTTAATTAGCTGATTAGAGTGTGGCACCAGGTGTCTTCAATACTGAACCTTTTCACAATATTCTAATTTTCTGAGATACTGAATTTGTGGTTTTCATTAGTTGTCAGTTACAATCATCAAAATTAAAAGAAATAAACACTTGAAATACATCAGTCTGTGTGGAATGAATGTATACATTATACAAGTTTCACTTCTTGAATGGAATTAGTGAAATAAATCAACTTTTTGAAGATATTCTAATTATATGACCACCACCTGTATATCCATTATTCCATAACTGTTCAAAAGTTTGGGGTCAGTAAATTTTTATTCTTTCTTTTTTTTGAAAGAACTTAATACTTTTATTCACCAAGGATGTGTTAGATTAATAAAAAGTGACAGCATAAACTTACATTGTAAGAAAAGATTTAGATTTTGAATAAATGCTGTTCTTTTAAACTTGTTATTCATCAAAGAATCCTGAAAAAAAGAAATCACAGATTCCAAAAAAAAAAAAAAAAAAAAAAAAAAAAAAAAAAAAAGGAAGAAGAAGAAGAAGAAGAAGAAGAAGAAGAAGAAGAAGAAGAAGAAGAGCATATTAGAATGATTTCTGAAGGATCATGTGACACTTAAGACTGGAGTAACAGCTGATGAAAATTCAGCTTTGCATCACAGGAATAAATTGTATTTTAAAATATATTAAAATAAAAAACATTTTATATTGTAATAACATTTTGCAATATTACTGATTTTTTTCTGTGTTTTTGATCAAATAAATGCCTTGATGAGCATAAGAGACTTCTTTAAAAACATTACAAGTCTTACTGATCCCAGACTTTTGAGCGGTAGTGTATATATATAGTAGTTAACATCTGAAGTGGATCAAAACCTTTCATCAAAGTTGTCCTTAACCAAAACATTACTTGAGACCCATGCTAATTTAAACAAATATCATTAGATCTCATGGATAGCTTATTATAAGTAATTTACCAAAACATGGCCCATTTTAGCCGACTTCATCCTACACAATGTTTAGCCCACCCCCCCTAGCTGTATGTATATTTTGTATTTTATATATTTTGTTTGTGTTTTATGTTTTCATGTGTATTATTGCAGTCCTAACTTTACTTTGACTGTGTTCATTTAAGTTAAATTTAAGTTAAAAAAAAAAAAAAAAAAAAAAAAAAAAAAAAAAAGTTTTACTCTCAGGTAAATGCGAGTCTTGAACATAGACTGTAAAAAACAGGTCTTGACAGGTTTTTATAATGCACATGTATTTATCACCATCATATTATAATTTTGTTTGATGATGTAGCCGCACTCAGTGGTATCTGAATATTGTGTTTCAACATTGGCTTTCTCCATTTGTTTTCAAATGGGTGTATACAACAACTATTAATTTCTCTTCTGATAAATTCAATCGTGTGATTGAACATCAGCTCATATTTCTTGCATTTTCTTTAGTAAAGTTAAAAACTTACCCGCTTTATTCATTCTGACATCTTGCTTCATGTTTTGGTTTAACAAGTCCACGTGATCAGTCACCTGTTACCAGTAGCATCAGGGACAAAATAAAAGTTATCTAATGACCAAAGACGAATCTTGAAATATCTGAAGTTATATTTATGATGTACTTTATGCCATGGTCATTTTTTTAATTAATGTAGGTTTCTTCGAGTTTAAGACGCAAGAGTAAAGAGTTTATTAATGGCGCCCCCCAGTGTTTATTAAACTGTAACACTTCCCGTGTTACCAGAGTAATTTCTTTGATCTACTAAATTAAAGAAACAACCACCGAGCTAATTCTGTGTGATCCTTGTTTATTCTAGTGTTAAATTCTCTTATTACCCCACCAAAAACTCCAAAAACTTAAACGATTGATTTCAGAAACAACAACAGAAAAAATGAATAACACACAGTTCAGTGTCTTTGAGGTAGTAAAAAATTAATACTTGCACTTCCCCAAACAT